>NC_089591.1:56097533-56377533 GCF_019320115.1 Miscanthus floridulus | reverse complement strand
TCTAGCATCCACCTGTCACCTGCAATAGAGGGAAATAAAACCCTGAGTACTCAATTGTACTCAGCAAGACTTATCCGATAGGAGGAAAGAAAAGACTCCAAGGATATGCAAGGCTATCTGGCTTGTGGGTTTATTGCATCTGTAGGAGCATTACTGTTGGTGCATAAAGTGGCCAACAAGTAAATATTTGTAGTTTTGCCATACATTGTGATCGGAGGTGGCCTAGCACTCAATGATACAAGGTTTATACTAGTTCAGGCAACGTGCTCTACGTCCAGTTTAAGTTAGTCGGTGACTTTATTCCTGAGCCTAGGTGCTCAAAGTTTGCAGTGGGGTTACAAGCGAGAAGGAGAAAGATAGGGGGTACAAGAGGTCCGGTCAGACTCCGGTCGAAAGGGCCAAGAGCGACAGGAGCTCTGCTATGAGCTAAGTGGGCAAGCGTGTCCTTGAGGTTCGAACCTAGCAGTTCTGTGGTTGTGAACTAGTGAACTTGATCGATCTAATGAATCTAGAATAACTTGAATGTTGGGAGAGTGCGCATCCACTTTTATAGATGAAGGGGATGGCCTTACATGTGAGAGGGAGAGAGTACGTATGTTTCTAAGTCTTGTTGCCCACGCCGGCGGGTATAGGATGATGGTAGGCGCCCATAACACTGTTGGATGTTGGATGCATGTGGGAGGTTCTGTCGTTTTGTTCGGGTATGGAAGATGTCGGCTCCTGCTATACTATTGATGCCTAGAGGCATGTGAGGAGTTTTACCATGTTCACTCAGTATAGTAAATATCGACGCCCACAACACTATTGATGCCCAGAGGCATGTGGGGGAGCTTTACCATATGGGAGTTAATGGCACCCACAATACTGTAGGGAAAATGTCGACGTCTGCAACACTGTTTGTGTTAGGGAGGTTACAGAGTACTGTTTCTATAGGTGTATAGGGTATAGTCCTCGGTATCATAGTTTGACTTATGCACCTTGCCTTGGTTTCTCCGTTCATTCCCTGTTCCTTTCCGAGCGGGCGTCCATGGTCGATTGGTCTCAGTCGGCTCTGATTGCGCCAGTCGGAGAAGAGCAGTGAGCATGGTTTTTATGTGCTCTAGTCAGAGACGTGGGGTCAGAGTCAAAAGTAGTGCTTTGGCTAGGCCTTTCGGTTGGAGAGGCCATCCGGAGATGGGCTAGAGGTCAAAGTGAGCCCTCCATCAGAGAGGTGGGTTGGAGTCAGAAAATAGGCGTCGCTCCTCCTCGGCCAGACCTTTCGGTCGGTGATTGGATTCCCCTTCTTGCCTGTTTGTTTTAGATACTTGGGCTGGCCCATGAGTTGCGCATTTGTCAGTTTGGGCTGAGCCTTTGTTGGGAAGCCAGTCCATGAGGGACCCTAGGTTTATGAATCCGACAGGAGCCTCTGAGCCCCCGGGCGATTTGGGTAGAATCGTCTAGGGGATTTTTGTCTTGAAAGCGGGTGCGCATGAGCGCACCCATGGGTGTAGAGCCTGAGTCCCTAGGTGATTCGGGCAGAATTGTCCGAGGGTTTTTTTGTGTTGCTAGTGGGGGAGGTTTTTGTTTCGTCAGTGGGTGCGCGCGAGCGCACCCGCGGGTGTAGCCTCCGAGCCCTCAGGCGATTCAGGTAGAATCATCTAGGGGGTGTTTTGTTAGTGGGCGTGTGTGCGTGTTTTTTCAGTTGAGATGGAGTCGTTTAACCAAGGTGTCATTGTGCAGCCGAGGCGGTTAGTTTTTTAGGGATCGGGTGAGACGGAGCTCGCGGATCTTGGTGTCGGTGCGCGCCATGGGATCAGGCGAGGCAGTTAGTCTTAGGGATCGGACGAGATGGAGCTCGTGGATCTTGGCGTTAGTGCGTGCCATGGGATTGGGCGAGGCAGTTAGTCTTAGGGATCAGACAAGACGGAGCTCACGGGTCTTGGCGTCGGTGCGCACCATGGGACCGGGCGAGTTGGATTCGTGGATCCTGGCCTCGGTGTAGCGCGCGTAGCTGAGGTAGTTAGTGAGTTTTAGGGATCGGGCGAGCCAAAGCTCGTGGATTCTGATGGGGCAAGTTTAGGGTCACAGACCCAAGTGTTTGGTGTGCAGTCGAAGCATAGTCGGATGGGTCGGGTTTGGGGTCACAGACCCAAGCATTTGGTGTGTAGTCGAAGCGTAGCCGGATGGGGAGAGTTCAGGGTTGCAGACCTAATGAGGACATGACCTCCATACATATGACCATGCTTGGAGAACCATATGGAGACCATGGAGATTAGCGAGGGTGTCCTAACCGAGAAGGAGGACCAAAGCTCATCCGGTTCGAGTCCCCAAGGTGGAGGCCCAAATCAAGTTCGAGTCCATCTTGGTCTCCAGGACCAGTCTGCCTTAAACTAGTCACTCAGGACACATCCGGACTCCGTTTTCGATGATTCACATATGGATAGAAATATAATTAGATAAGGAAGCCAACCCAATTGGTCTCACATCAAAATCCCTTCGGAATCAACAGAAATAGTCAAAACAATTCAGCATCCAGAATCTATCAGGGTGCTGCGACACCGTCTTTTGGTCTATTGGACCGTGTATCATGTTTAGGCCCATTAGGGGGCGTGTCTAGGGGGGTGATGCCCAAGACTCTATAAATATCAGCCATCACTCTCCTTAGGGATTGGGTTTGGTTTAGTTCTTGATTTCCTTGTGAAACAGACATCGTTTTGCTGCAACTGTGCAGCCAAGGCTGCTTGCTGTGAACCAGGGCCCTAGTTCTTGATCTTGTTCGCCTGTGGCAATTAGTCCTTTCAAATAAAGACTTGAACTCTTTCTCATTATCATAAGCCTCATATTTATTTGCAATTTTAGATTGCGTTTATCTCATTCTTGCTTGTGTTCTCAATTCGCTTGTAGGAAAGCCTTCTCGGCGAGGTCAATCGTGTTCGCATGGTTGATAACCAACGGAGCAGTGGTGTAATGGTTGCGGGGGTCTAAATCAGTCTTGGTTCGAAGCCTAGATCATGAACATCGAGTCTCCACCAATCAACGCTATCATACCTTTCAGAAGATCGGGCCTAGTCAACATCAAGTGGTATCAGAGACCTTGTTGCCTGTTAGGTATACCTTTGTTTTTTCCTTTAGATTGTTACTATTTTTGCATTACCTATAGTCCACAAAAAGCAAAAAAATATTCATCATCACATATTCCCTATCCTATAGCCTCATTGTGCCGTGCAATTTCGTCTCTGTTTCGTGTTGTGCCCTAGGTCAAGTTCTTGTTGCTGGTTTTAGATTGTTTTTTAGTCCAGTTTGTGTTTTCTCCTTTGTTTTTCATCATAATCCGTGAACATCTCCAAGTCCTGTTGAGTTTCCTTTGTATTCATCAAACCTTAGTCCACGTCATCTTATTTGTTACACTTGTCTTCACTGTTTCCATCAAATCCTTGCTGCCGTGACCAATTTTGCGCATATTGTTCCCATTTTGTCCTCTAATTCGGAGTTCGTTGTTAAAACTGGTCTAGTTTTCGCATACGAACTCGGATTTCGACGTTCCATATATCAAAATCGATCAGAAAAAAATTTTGGATCCGTCCATCCCCGGCAAAAGATCCTCTTTTTGTGGTCACAAGGTCTTTGTCGATTTTGAGCATGTCTTCTGGAAATTCCATATGCCACGTCTTTCACTTGTTTAAGCTCATATTTTCTGTGGTTACTTCTTTTGTGCTCCTAAGTGAAGAAAAAATATCAAAAAAATAAAAAAAAAAGTCAAAGAATCCCAAAAAAACAACGACAGCCCAAAAATAGAGAAAAAAGAGAGGGGCAAAAGTGGAACAATATCTAGAGGAGCACATAGAGAGTGCCATTTGAGCTGTGTTTGCGTGTGCTGATTTCTACCTTGTTCCTAATTATATTCTTGCTGTTCACATCACTTAATATATCTGGTACTTGGAACATGAGTAGGCCAGCAACTAAGACAAGTACTTAGGATACTTATTCAGCTTTGCTATGCAGTTGTGAATTTTGCTATTCCTCGCTACTATATTGTGCCTGTCCAAGCTCCACTTTCTTCTAACCAAGTACAGGTTCGCCTTGCAACTGTTACACTTAAGCTACAACGGTATCACAGTCACCGACTGATTGCACTGCCTGTTGCTTTGGTAAGAACACTTGTAAGACCATGGTAAGACGCTTGAGAGTTGAGTGCCTTGTTTTTCCTTGTCCACAACCTAAGTAATTGGTAGGGATAATACTTTTGTGTTATCTTTTGCTGTCTTCTAACAATGACAGGTTGTTCGTATCCACCGACTTATGATGGTATAGGTGCTAATGAGTACATAGAGTGGGAAATTACCATCGATAACATATTTGCTACTCGCTTTATGTGTCCAAGGAGGAAGGTAAAAAATACAGTTAGTGTTTTGCAACATTCTGCTTTATCTTGGTGGGAGTCTTTAGATCCTTCTGATAAGTCTCAAACTTGGAATGATATGAAACTTCTTATGTGAGAAACCTTTGTTAATCCACCTCCTGTTTTGACTTCATATGATGAGGTGCATCATTTAGAGGAAGAGTCTGTTTTATTCCTCCTGCTATGCCTAACCTTTTGTAGGACAATGTAGAAAAGAGCGAGGATGACATGACAGAAAATGAGAAGCTCACAGCCTCATGTGAAAATTCAGAACCATCAACTATTACCCCTGCTGAACATGAGAGCAAAGGTAATGCCCATGATGCTAAACTCACAGAAGGTGAGCGTTCTCTTGATGTGCTGAATTTTTCCACCAATCATGCTATGATAGAGCAAATTTTAGTATTCGTTTGATTTACCTTTGTCACAAGATGATTTGCTTGATGTTTCTTGTGATGAAGATGATTTGCATGATGATATTTATGTTATACCCATGCAATCATTGAAGAATGATCATGCTATATGTGTGATGAAAATGAGAACTTGTGCTGAAAATAGACTTGTTATTCATAATGCTAGTGAAGTTGATGAGCTAAAATTGTTGTCTTCTTTAAATACTTTGGGTTACATTGAATTTGATGTTCCGTGTAATCTTAGTTCTTTAGAGGAGAAACTTTATGCATATGCTAATTTACCATGTTTCTCTAGACATACATATCATGTTTTTGGTAAATATAACAACCAAGGGTAATATTTGACACAACGAGTTTACATTTGTACAAATCTGAATTCTCCTTTTGTTGTGCAAAGTAATGATCAACTAGAGGATAGTAAAATCAACATTGTTGTTATGCCATATTCCACTAGTTTTGCTTTTCAAACATAAGTGGAATCCAAAGAAAGGGAGCATATGTTTTTTGTTAGTACTAATCTTTTGCAGGATAGTATTGGCAAAGATTGTGTGTATTTCAATCGAGCAGACTACATGTCTATAGGACAAGACATCATACAAACCTAGACATGTGGTCATATTCTTTCTCACAACATTGTCCATTTTCATTATTTTGGAAACCTCGATTGTCCTCATATTGTGTAGGATCAACTTCAAACAAAATTGATGCCGAGGATGACTTTTCATCAAGAAAGGGAGGATGATGAGGACATGACCACCATACATATGACCATGCTTGGAGAACCATATGGAGACCAAGGATATCAGCAAGGGTGTCCTAACCAAGAAGGAGGCCCGAAGCTCATCCGGTTCGAGTCAGCAAGGCGGAGGCCCAAATCAAGTTCGAGTCCATCTTGGCCTCCAGGACCAGTCTGCCTTAAACTGGTCACCCAGGACGCATCTGGACTCCGTTTTCAATGATCCACATATGGATGGAAAGATAATTGGATAAGGAAGCCAACCCAATTGGTCTCACATCAAAATCCCTTCGGAATCAACAGAAATCGTCGAAACAAATCAGCGTCCAGAATCTGTCAGGGTGCTATGACACCATCTTTTGGTCCGTTGGACCGTGTATCGTGTTTGGGACCATTAGGGGGCGTGTCTAGGGGGTGATGCCACCTAAGACTCTATAAATACCAGCCGTCGCTCTCCTTTGGGTTTGGGTTTTGTTTAGTTCTAGATTTCCTCGTGAAACAAATATCGTTTTGCTGCAACTGTGCCGCCAAGGCTGGTTGCTGTGAACCAGGGCCCCAGTTCTTGATCTTATTCGCCTGTGGCGATTAGTCCTTTCGAATAAAGACTTGAACTCTTTCTCATTATCATAAGCCTCAAATTTATTTGCAATTTTAGATTGCGTTTATCTCATTCTTGCTTGTGTTCTTGATTCGTTTGCAGGAAAGCCTTCTCGGCGAGGTCAATCGCATTCGCGTGGTTGATAACCAATGGAGCAGTGGTGTAACGGTTGCGGGGGGCCACCAAGGCTGCTTGCTGTGAACCAGAGCCCTAGTTCTTGATCTTGTTCCCTATGGTGATTAGTCCTTTTGAATAAAGACTTGAACTCTTTCTCATTATCATAAGCCTCATATTTATTTGCAATTTCAGATTGCGTTTATCTCGTTCTTGCTTGTGTTCTCGATTCACTTGCAGGAATGCCTTCTCGGTGAGGTCAATCACGTTCACGTGGTTGATAACCAACGGAGCAGTGGTGTAACGGTTGTGGGGGTCCGAATCAGTCTTGGTTCGAAGCCTAGATCATGAACGTCGAGTCTCCACCAATCAACGCTATCATACCTTTCAGAAGATCGGGCCTGGTCAACATCAAGTGGTATCAGAGACCTTGTTGCCCGTTAGGTATACCTTTGTTTTTCCCTCTAGATTGTTACTGTTTTTGCATTACCTATAGTCCACAAAAAGTAAAAAAATATACATCGTCACATATTCCCTATCCTATAGCCTTATTGTGCCGTGCAATTTTATCTCTGTTTCGCGTTGTTGAGTTTGTGCCCTAGGTCAAGTTCTTGTTGCTGGTTTTAGATCATTTTTAGTCTAGTTTGTGTTTTCTCCTTTGTTTTTCATCATAATCCGTGAACATCTCCAAATCTTGTTGAGTTTCCTTTGTATTCATCAAACCATAGTCCACGTCATCTTATTTGTTACACTTGTCTTCACTGTTTCCATCAAATCCTTGCTGCCATGACCAATTTTGCGCACATTGTTCCCATTTTGTTCTCTAATTCGGAGTCCGTTCTTAAAACTGGTCTAGTTTTCACATACAAACTCGGATTTCGATGTTCCATATATCAAAATTGATCAGAAATTTTTTTTGGATCCGTCCATCCCCAGCAAAAGACCCTCTTTTCGTGGTCACAAGGTCTTTGTCGATTTCGAGCACGTCTTCTAGAAATTCCACATGCCACGTCTTTCACTAGTTTAAGCTCATATTTTCTGTGGTTACTTCTTTTGTGCTCCTAAGTGAAGAAAAATATCAAAAAAATAAAAAGAAAAAGTCAAAGAATCCCAAAAAACAACGACAGCCCAAAAATAGAGAAAAAAGAGAGGGGCAAAAGTGGAACAATATCTAGAGGAGCACATAGAGAGTGCCATTTGAGCTGTGTTTGCGTGTGCTGATTTCTACCTTGTTCCTAATCATATTCTTGCTGTTCACATCACTTAATACATCTGGTACTTGGAATATGAGTAGGCCAGCAACTAAGACAAGTACTTGGGATACTTATTCAGCTTTGCTATGCAGTTGCGAATTTTGCTATTCCTTGCTACTATATTGTGCCTGTCCAAGCTCCACTTTCTTCTAACCAAGTATAGGTTCGCCTTGCAACTGTTACACTCAAGCTACAATGGTATCACAGTCACCGACTAATTGCACCGCCTGTTGCTTTGGTAAGAACACTTGTAAGACCGTGGTAAGACGCTTGGGAGTTGAGTGCCTTGTTTTTCCTTGTCCACAACCTAAGTAGTTGGTAGGGATAATACTTTTGTGTTATCTTTTGCTATCTTCTAACAATGACAGGTTGTTCGTATCCATCGACTTATGATGGTATAGGTGCTGATGAGTACATGGAGTGGGAAATTGCCATCGATAACATATTTGCTACTCGCTTTATGTGTCCAAGGAGGAAGGTAAAAAATACAGTTAGTGTTTTGTGACATTCTGCTTTATCTTGGTGGGAGTCTTTAGATCCTTCTGATAAGCCTTAAACTTGGAATGATATGAAACTTCTTATGTGAGAAACCTTTGTTAATCCACCTCCTATTTTGACTTCATATGATGAGGTGCACCATTTAGAGGAAGAGTCTGTTGTTATTCCTCCTGCTATGCCTAACCTTTTGCAGGACAATGTAGAAAAGAGCGAGGATGACATGACAGAAAATGAGAAGCTCATAGCCTCATGTGAAAATTCAGAACCATCAACTATTACCCATGCTGAACATGAGAGCAAAGGTAATGCCCATGATGCTAAACTCACAGAAGGTGAGCGTTCTCTTGATGTGCTGAATTTTTCCACCAATCATGCTATGATAGAGCAAATTTTAGTATTCGTTTGATTTACCTTTGTCACAAGATGATTTGCTTGATGTTTCTTGTGATGAAGATGATTTGCATGATGATATTTATGTTATACCCATACAATCATTGAAGAATGATCATGCTATATGTGTGATGAAAATGAGAACTTGTGCTAAAAATAGACTTGTTATTCATAATGCTAGTGAAGTTGATGAGCTAAAATTGTTGTCTTCTTTAAATACTTTGGGTTACATTGAATTTGATGTTCCATGTAATCTTAGTTCTTTAGAGGAGAAACTTTATGCATATGCTAATTTACCATGTTTCTCTAGACATACATATCATGTTTTTGGTAAATATAACAACCAAGGGCAATATTTGACACAACGAGTTTATATTTGTACAAATCTGAATTCTCCTTTTGTTGTGCAAAGTAATGATCAACTAGAGGATAGTAAAATCAACATTGTTGTTATGCCATATTCTACTAGTTTTGCTTTTCGAACACAAGTGGAATCCAAAGAAAGGGAGCATATGTTTTTTGTTAGTACTAATCTTTTGCAGGATAGTATTGGCAAAGATTATGTGTATTTCAATCGAGCAGACTACATGTCTATAGGACAAGACATCATACAAACCTGGGCATGTGGTCATATTCTTTCTCACAACATTGTCCATTTTCATTATTTTGGAAACCTCGATTGTCCTCATGTTGTGTAGGATCGACTTCAAACAAAATTGATGCCGAGGACGACTTTTCATCAAGAAAGGGAGGATGATGAGGACATGACCACCATACATATGACCATGCTTGGAGAACCATATGGAGACCAAGGATATCAGCAAGGGTGTCCTAACCAAGAAGGAGGCCCGAAGCTCATCCGGTTCGAGTCAGCAAGGCGGAGGCCCAAATCAAGTTCGAGTCCATCTCGGCCTCCAGGACCAGTCTGCCTTAAACTGGTCACTCAGGACGCATCCGGACTCCGTTTTCAATGATCCACATATGGATGGAAAGCTAATTGGATAAGGAAGCCAACCCAATTGGTCTCACATCAAAATCCCTTCGGAATCAATAGAAATCATCGAAACAAGTCAGCATCCAGAATCTGTCTGGGTGCTATGACACCGTCTTTTTGTCCGTTGGACCGTGTATCGTGTTTGGGCCCATTAGGGGGCATGTCCAGGGGGTGATGCCGCCCAAGACTCTATAAATACCAGCCGTCGCTCTCCTTCGGGTTTGGGTTTTGTTTAGTTCTAGATTTCCTCGTGAAACAAATATCGTTTTGCTGCAACTGTGCCGCCAAGGCTGGTTGCTGTGAACCATGGCCCCAGTTCTTGATCTTATTCGCCTGTGGCGATTAGTCCTTTCGAATAAAGACTTGAACTCTTTCTCATTATCATAAGCCTCATATTTATTTGTAATTTTAGATTGCGTTTATCTCGTTCTTGCTTGTGTTCTTGATTCGTTTGCAGGAAAGCCTTCTCAGCGAGGTCAATCGCGTTCGCGTGGTTGATAACCAATGGAGCAGTGGTGTAACGGTTGCGGGGGGCCACCAAGGCTGCTTGCTGTGAACCAGGGCCCCAGTTCTTGATCTTGTTCGCCTATGGTGATTAGTCCTTTTGAATAAAGACTTGAACTCTTTCTCATTATCATAAGCCTCATATTTATTTGCAATTTCAGATTGTGTTTATCTCGTTCTTGCTTGTGTTCTCGATTCGCTTGCAGGAAAGCCTTCTCGGTGAGGTCAATCGCGTTCACGTGGTTGATAACCAACGGAGCAGTGGTGTAACAGTTGTGGGGGTCCGAATCAGTCTTGGTTTGAAGCCTAGATCGTGAACGTCGAGTCTCCACCAATCAACGCTATCATACCTTTCGGAAGATCAGGCCTGGTCAACATCAAGTGGTATCAGAGACCTTGTTGCCCGTTAGGTATACCTTTGTTTTTCCCTCTAGATTGTTACTGTTTTTGCATTACCTATAGTCCACAAAAAGTAAAAAAATATACATCGTCACATATTCCCTATCCTATAGCCTCATTGTGCCGTGCAATTTTATCTCTGTTTCGCGTTGTTGAGTTTGTGCCCTAGGTCAAGTTCTTGTTGCTGGTTTTAGATTGTTTTTTAGTCCAGTTTGTGTTTTCTCCTTTGTTTTTCATCATAATCCATGAACATCTCCAAGTCTTGTTGAGTTTCCTTTGTATTCATCAAACCTTAGTCCACGTCATCTTATTTGTTACACTTGTCTTCACTGTTTCCATCAAATCCTTGCTGCCGTGACCAATTTTGCGCACATTGTTCCCATTTTGTCCTCTAATTCGGAGTTCGTTCTTAAAACTGGTCTAGTTTTCGTATACGAACTTGGATTTCGACGTTCCATATATCAAAATCGATCAGAAAAAAATTTCGGATCCATCCAACCCCGGCAAAAGATCCTCTTTTTGTGGTCACAAGGTCTTTGTCGATTTCAAGCACGTCTTCTGGAAATTCCACATGCCACGTCTTTCACTTGTTTAAGCTCATATTTTCTGTGGTTACTTCTTTTGTGCTCCTAAGTGAAGAAAAAATATAAAAAAAATAAAAAGAAAAAGTCAAAGAATCCCAAAAAACAACGACAGCCCAAAAATAGAGAAAAAAGAGAGGGGCAAAAGTGGAACAATATCTAGAGGAGCACATAGAGAGCACCATTTGAGCTGTGTTTGCGTGTGCTGATTTCTACCTTGTTCTTAATCATATTCTTGCTGTTCACATCACTTAATACATCTGGTACTTGGAACATGAGTAGGCCAGCAACTAAGACAAGTACTTGGGATACTTATTCAGCTTTGCTATGCAGTTGTGAATTTCGCTATTCCTCGCTACTATATTGTGCCTGTCCAAGCTCCACTTTCTTCTAACCAAGTACAGGTTCGCCTTGCAACTGTTACACTCAAGCTACAATGGTATCACAGTCACCGACTGATTGCACCACCTGTTGCTTTGGTAAGAACACTTGTAAGACCGTGGTAAGACGCTTGAGAGTTGAGTGCCTTGTTTTTCCTTGTCCACAACCTAAGTAATTGGTAGGGATAATACTTTTGTGTTATCTTTTGCTGTCTTCTAACAATGACAGGTTGTTTGTATCCACTGACTTATGATGGTATAGGTGCTGATGAGTACATGGAGTGGGAAATTGCCATCGATAACATATTTGCTACTCGCTTTATGTGTCCAAGGAGGAAGGTAAAAAATACAGTTAGTGTTTTGCGATATTCTGCTTTATCTTGGTGGGAGTCTTTAGATCCTTCTAATAAGCCTCAAACTTGGAATGATATGAAACTTCTTATGTGAGAAACCTTTGTTAATCCACCTCCTATTTTGACTTCATATGATGAGGTGCACCATTTAGAGGAAGAGTCTGTTGTTATTCCTCCTGCTATGCCTAACCTTTTGCAGGACAATGCAGAAAAGAGCGAGGATGACGTGATAGAAAATGAGAAGCTCACAGCCTCATGTGAAAATTCAGAACCATCAACTATTACCCCTGCTGAACATGAGAGCAAAGGTAATGCCCATGATGCTAAACTCACAGAAGGTGAGCGTTCTCTTGATGTGCTAAATTTTCTCCACCAATCGTGCTATGATAGAGCAAATTTTAGTATTCGTTTGATTTACCTTTGTCACAAGATGATTTGCTTGATGTTTCTTGTGATGAAGATGATTTGCATGATGATATTTATGTTATACCCATGCAATCATTGAAGAATGATCATGCTATATGTGTGATGAAAATGAGAACTTGTGCTGAAAATAGACTTGTTATTCATAATGCTAGTGAAGTTGATGAGCTAAAATTGTTGTCTTCTTTAAATACTTTGGGTTACACTGAATTTGATGTTCCGTGTAATCTTAGTTCTTTAGAGGAGAAACTTTATGCATATGCTAATTTACCATGTTTCTCTAGACATACATATCATGTTTTTGGTAAATATAACAACCAAGGGCAATATTTGACACAATGAGTTTATATTTGTACAAATCTAAATTCTCCTTTTGTTGTGCAAAGTAATGATCAACTAGAGGATAGTAAAATCAACATTGTTGTTATGCCATATTCCACTAGTTTTGCTTTTCGAACACAAGTGGAATCTAAAGAAAGGGAGCATATGTTTTTTTGTTAGTACTAATCTTTTCCAGGATAGTATTGGCAAAGATTGTGTGTATTTCAATCGAGCAGACTACATGTCTATAGGACAAGACATCATACAAACCTAGACATGTGGTCATATTCTTTCTCACAACGTTGTCCATTTTCATTATTTTGGAAACCTCGATTGTCCTCATGTTGTGTAGGATCGACTTCAAACAAAATTGATGCTGAGGATGGCTTTTCATCAAGAAAGGGAGGATGATGAGGACATGACCACCATACATATGACCATGCTTGGAGAACCATATGGAGACCAAGGAGATCAGCAAGGGTGTCCTAACCGAGAAGGAGGCCCAAAGCTCATCCGGTTCGAGTCAGCAAGGTGGAGGCCCAAATCAAGTTCGAGTCCATCTCGGCCTACAGGACCAGTCTACCTTAAACTAGTCACTCAGGACATATTCAGACTCCGTTTTCAATGATCCATATATGGATGGAAAGCTAATTGGATAAGGAAGCCAACCCAATTGGTCTCACATCAAAATCCCTTCGGAATCAATGGAAATTGTCGAAACAAGTTAGCATCCAGAATCTGTCAGGGTGCTATGACACCGTCTTTTGGTCCGTTGGACCGTGTATCGTGTTTGGGCCCATTAGGGGGCGTGTCCAGGGGGTGATGCCATCCAAGACTCTATAAATACCTGCCATCACTCTCCTTAGGGTTTGGGTTTTGTTTAGTTATAGATTTCCTCATGAAACAGATATCGTTTTGCTGCAACTATGCCGCCAAGGCTGGTTGCTGTGAACCAGGGCCCCAGTTCTTGATCTTGTTCGTCTGTGGCGATTAGTCCTTTCGAATAAAGACTTGAACTCTTTCTCATTATCATAAGCCTCATATTTATTTGCAATTTTAGATTGCGTTTATCTCGTTCTTGCTTGTGTTCTCGACTCGCTTGCAGGAAAGCCTTCTCTGCGAGGTCAATCGCGTTCGTGTGGTTGATAACCAACGGAGCAGTGGTGTAACAGTTGTGGGGGGCCACCAAGGCTACTTGCTGTGAACCAGGGCCCCAGTTCTTGATCTTGTTTGCCTATGGTGATTAGTCCTTTCGAATAAAGACTTGAACTCTTTCTCATTATCATAAGCCTCATATTTATTTGCAATTTTAGATTGCGTTTATCTCGTTCTTGCTTGTGTTCTCGATTCGCTTGCAGGAAAGCCTTCTCGGTGAGGTCAATCACGTTTACGTGGTTGATAACCAATGGAGCAGTGGTGTAACGGTTGTGGGGGTCCGAATCAGTCTTGGTTCGAAGCCTAGATCATGAACGTCGAGTCTCCACCAATCAACGCTATCATACCTTTCGGAAGATTGGGCCCGGTCAACATCAAGTGGTATCAGAGACCTTGTTGCCCGTTAGGTATACCTTTGTTTTTCCCTTTAGATTGTTACTATTTTTGCATTACCTATAGTCCACAAAAAGCAAAAAATATTCATCGTCACATATTCCCTATCCTATAGCCTCATTGTGCCGTGCAATTTCATCTCTGTTTCGCGTTGTTGAGTTTGTGCCCTAGGTCAAGTTCTTGTTGCTGGTTTTAGATCATTTTTAGTCTAGTTTGTGTTTTCTCCTTTGTTTTTCATCATAATCCGTGAACATCTCCAAATCTTGTTGAGTTTCCTTTGTATTCATCAAACCATAGTCCACGTCATCTTATTTGTTACACTTGTCTTCACTGTTTCCATCAAATCCTTGCTGCCGTGACTAATTTTGCGCACATTGTTCCCATTTTGTTCTCTAATTCGGAGTCCGTTCTTAAAACTGGTCTAGTTTTCACATACGAACTCGGATTTCGATGTTCCATATATCAAAATCGATCAGAAATATTTTTGGATCCATCCATCCCCAGCAAAAGACCCTCTTTTCGTGGTCACAAGGTCTTTGTCGATTTTGAGCACGTCTTCTAGAAATTCCACATGCCACGTCTTTCACTAGTTTAAGCTCATATTTTCTGTGGTTACTTCTTTTGTGCTCCTAAGTGAAGAAAAATATCAAAAAAATAAAAAGAAAAAGTCAAAGAATCCCAAAAAAACAACGACAGCCCAAAAATAGAGAAAAAAGAGAGGGGCAAAAGTGGAACAATATCTAGAGGAGCACATAGAGAGCGCCATTTGAGCTGTGTTTGCGTGTGCTGATTTCTACCTTGTTCCTAATCATATTCTTGCTGTTCACATCACTTAATACATCTGGTACTTGGAATATGAGTAGGCCAGCAACTAAGACAAGTACTTGGGATACTTATTTAGCTTTGCTATGCAGTTGCGAATTTTGCTATTCCTTGCTACTATATTGTGCCTATCCAAGCTCCACTTTCTTCTAACCAAGTATAGGTTCGCCTTGCAACTGTTACACTCAAGCTACAATGGTATCACAGTCACCGACTAATTGCACCGCCTGTTGCTTTGGTAAGAACACTTGTAAGACCGTGGTAAGACGCTTGAGAGTTGAGTGCCTTGTTTTTCCTTGTCCACAACCTAAGTAGTTGGTAGGGATAATACTTTTGTGTTATCTTTTGCTATCTTCTAACAATGACATGTTGTTCGTATCCATCGACTTATGATGGTATAGGTGCTGATGAGTACATGGAGTGGGAAATTGCCATCGATAACATATTTGCTACTCGCTTTATGTGTCCAAGGAGGAAGGTAAAAAATACAGTTAGTGTTTTGTGACATTCTGCTTTATCTTGGTGGGAGTCTTTAGATCCTTCTGATAAGCCTTAAACTTGGAATGATATGAAACTTCTTATGTGAGAAACCTTTGTTAATCCACCTCCTATTTTGACTTCATATGATGAGGTGCACCATTTAGAGGAAGAGTCTGTTGTTATTCCTCCTGCTATGCCTAACCTTTTGCAGGACAATGTAGAAAAGAGCGAGGATGACATGACAGAAAATGAGAAGCTCATAGCCTCATGTGAAAATTCAGAACCATCAACTATTACCCATGCTGAACATGAGAGCAAAGGTAATGCCCATGATGCTAAACTCACAGAAGGTGAGCGTTCTCTTGATGTGCTGAATTTTTCCACCAATCATGCTATGATAGAGCAAATTTTAGTATTCGTTTGATTTACCTTTGTCACAAGATGATTTGCTTGATGTTTCTTGTGATGAAGATGATTTGCATGATGATATTTATGTTATACCCATACAATCATTGAAGAATGATCATGCTATATGTGTGATGAAAATGAGAACTTGTGCTAAAAATAGACTTGTTATTCATAATGCTAGTGAAGTTGATGAGCTAAAATTGTTGTCTTCTTTAAATACTTTGGGTTACATTGAATTTGATGTTCCATGTAATCTTAGTTCTTTAGAGGAGAAACTTTATGCATATGCTAATTTACCATGTTTCTCTAGACATACATATCATGTTTTTGGTAAATATAACAACCAAGGGCAATATTTGACACAACGAGTTTATATTTGTACAAATCTGAATTCTCCTTTTGTTGTGCAAAGTAATGATCAACTAGAGGATAGTAAAATCAACATTGTTGTTATGCCATATTCCACTAGTTTTGCTTTTCGAACACAAGTGGAATCCAAAGAAAGGGAGCATATGTTTTTTTGTTAGTACTAATCTTTTGCAGGATAGTAATGGCAAAGATTGTGTGTATTTCAATCGAGCAGACTACATGTCTATAGGACAAGACATCATACAAACCTGGACATGTGGTCATATTCTTTCTCACAACATTGTCCATTTTCATTATTTTGGAAACCTCGATTGTCCTCATGTTGTGTAGGATCGACTTCAAACAAAATTGATGCCGAGGATGGCTTTTCATCAAGAAAGGGAGGATGATGAGGACATGACCACCATACATATGACCATGCTTGGAGAACCATATGGAGACCAAGGAGATCAGCAAGGGTGTCCTAACCGAGAAGGAGGCCCGAAGCTCATCCGGTTCGAGTCAGCAAGGTGGAGGCCCAAATAAAGTTCGAGTCCATCTCGGCCTCTAGGACCAGTCTGCCTTAAACTGGTCACTCAGGATGCATCCGGACTCCGTTTTTGATGATCCACATATGGATGGAAAGCTAATTGGATAAGGAAGCCAACCCAATTGGTCTCATGTCAAAATCCCTTCGGAATCAATAGAAATCGTCGAAACAAATCAGCGTCCAGAATCTGTCAGGGTGCTGTGACACCGTCTTTTGGTCCGTTGGACAGTGTATCGTGTTTGGGCCCATTAGGGGGCGTGTCCAGGGGGGTGATGCCGCCCAAGACTCTATAAATACCAGCTGTCGCTCTGCTTAGGGTTTGGGTTTTGTTTAGTTCTAGATTTCCTCATGAAACAGATATCATTTTGCTGCAACTGTGCCGCCAAGGCTGCTTGCTATGAACCAGGGCCCCAGTTCTTGATCTTGTTCGCCTGTGGCAATTAGTCCTTTCGAATAAAGACTTGAACTCTTTCTCATTATCATAAGCCTCATATTTATTTGCAATTTCAGATTGCGTTTATCTCGTTCTTGCTTGTGTTCTTGACTCGCTTGCAGGAAAGCCTTCTCGGTGAGGTCAATCGCGTTCGCGTGGTTGATAACCAACGGAGCAGTGGTGTAACGGTTGTGGGGGGCCACCATGGCTGCTTGCTGTGAACCAGGGCCACAATTCTTGATCTTGTTCACCTATGGTGATTAGTCCTTTTGAATAAAGACTTGAACTCTTTCTCATTATCATAAGCCTCATATTTATTTGCAAGTTCAGATTGCGTTTATCTCGTTCTTGCTTGTGTTCTCGATTCGCTTGCAGGAAAGCCTTCTCGGCGAGGTCAATCGCGTTCACGTGGTTGATAACCAATGGAGCAGTGGTGTAACGGTTGCAGGGGTCCGAATCAGTCTTGGTTCAAAGCCTAGATCATGAATGTTGAGTCTCCACCAATCAACGCTATCATACCTTTCGGAAGATTGGGCCTAGTCAACATGAAGACCCTGGTGTTTGGTGTGCAGTTGAAGCATAGCCGGATGGGGTGAGTTTGTGGTCATAGACCCGAGCATTTGGTGTGCAATCGAAGCGTAGCCGGATGGGCGAGTTTGGGGTCACAGACCTGGGCGTTTGGTGTGTAGTCGAAGCATAGCCAGATGGGGTGAGTTCGGGGTCACAGACCTAGGCGTTTGGTGTATAGTCGAAGCGTAGCCAGATGGGGTGAGTTTGGGGTCACAGACTGAGGTGTTTGGTGTCTTGAGCCGTCAAGCCCCATTGGGATTTTGGTAGGGGTTGGTTTGAGTTGTGTGTGTTACCCCACCCTTAGTTTCTCACAACCAGAGGGGCTGAGTTTTGTCCCTTATCCTGATCGCTCAGGCTCGAGTGATGCGCTCAATGAGTTCACTAACGGGTATGATCGAGTGAAATCCGGGTCCATCATTCATGATGGGGTCAGCATAGCCCTCTTATGATATTCCACTGCTCCTTTACCTACAACTCGATAGATGCCTAGGTCGTTCCAGAGACTGACTTAGGTGGCCTAATGGCCTCCCCTCGATGGAGATTCTATGGGCTTGGCAGAGGCTTAGGATCAAATGAGAAGGCTGAGATAACCCTGTCTGCTAGACTAGGCGAGGGCCGCACGGGCTCATCTATGTTTTTCTCCCCTAGCTCTGTTTGACATGGGGTGGCCTCGAGCCCTTCGTGGGCCAGCCTTCAAACCCTGGTTGGTCATTGCTCATGTCGAATGAGGCAACTGCCACTTTATGACGCAACACAGAGCATTGTGATGCATTTCACTGCATGTGTGATGCTTAGTTCCCGAGCCCCTAGGCAGTTCAGGGCCTAAATCATCTGGGGGGCATGGGCGTATGGAATGAATGCACGTATGGATGTATGAAATGATTATAAAGAAATAGAGGGGCTCGGTAGTGTTACCTTGATGATTCAAGTGACGGGGTTTGGAGAGCTTCAGTAAAAAATGTTTGACCGGGACCTATGCTTGTCGTTTGTGATGGAGTCGGCATAGCCTGTATGTGGCATCCCTTCGCTCCCTACCTGTCTCCCTGTCTATTTTTTTGAGCCATTTGATCGACTTAGGAAGCCCGATGGTCTCTCCTGGCGGAGATCCTGTTTTGGGTTTTCTAAGTCTCACTTGGGGATGCAGAGAGCTGCCTGCATGTGGTGACGCTTTGGTTTTCATGCTCAGTCATGTGATAGTGGTGGGCCATACCCAAGCCATGTCTTGTCTCACTAGGTGATGTTTCGTCTTACTAGGCGTCGTTCCGTTGGTCAGCATGTGTCCCATCGGTCAGGGTGTGTCCCATCGTTTTTCATCCACATTGAATGGGGGAAAGGAGAGAGGTTTTCGCTCTGATCTTTTGCCCCTCTTTGGCTATCATGTTTCTTCCTTAAATAGGGGGAGGGAGAGGGCTCTCCATCATAGTCCTTTGCCTGTTCTCCAACTATTGTCTCTCCTCCTTCTTCCTCCTCACTGAGAGTGCTTGTATACCATGGCGGTTCCTAGGTGAGAGAGGGGGTGAGCGAGGGGGAGGACTTATAGATCCTTTCATGAATCTAGACCATGATGTGGAGCTAGAGGCTACCTAGGGTGGTGCTGGCTGTCTTTGCCTGAGATGGGGCCATTTTTGCCAAAGGGGGTGGCGTGCTGGATTCATCTGCGAGTCCTTTTTTGGGATGGAGCTGTGTGCGAACTTTCTCCAGTGGATCTTCATCGAACGAGCCTTGTCGGAGGGGAAGTTGCTCAGGATCGTGCTGGTGGAGGGTTCCATGCCTATAGCTACGCAGTTTGGCCAGTTCATAAAGTTTGATGAGATCTCTTCCAGCCATGGCGGCCATACCTTGGTAGCAGTGTCCCTACCCTGGAGTTGTCTTGACTACATGAGAAGGTTAGGAGCTCCATGTTCCTCTGCTAAGCATCTATGGGTGTGACACTCTTGAGGTACCCATTGCGCTTGCTGATGTCAAAGGAACAAAACTGGGCGGGTCCCTTGAGGTACCTGTTGTGCTCGCCAAAGTCAAGAGAATGGAACTAGGCGGTGGTTACGTCTGGTGGCATGTGCCATAGTTTCTCCTTTAGCGTCAGGCGACGTCGTCGAGGGGCCGCAGTAGTATTTGGATTAGAAGTAGTTAGAAAAATGTAATAGTTGTGGGTGAGCCCCCTGTGTGAATAGTTTTTGTATCAATGAATTCATCAGTTCTGTTCTTGTGATGGAACCACACTATTCATTCCTTGTTTGCTATCCTGGCATAACTTTTGTTTTTATCCTTTTCCCTTTTGCACCTGCCTATTAGTTCTGTAGGCTACAACTGTTGAGAGCCTAGGGATGGCCCATGGGGCTCGGCTGCTTGTAACCGTAGGTCATGGCGGGGTGCGTTTGGTTGGGAGTAAGAACAGAGTTACATAGGGCAACCAAAGGAATGGAATGTGCTTCTATTCGGGGGCAAAGTTGTTTACCATGTGACAGTAAAAAAGAGAGTAGAAAAGAGAGGTAGTATTTAGTATTATACCCTCATGGAGCCCCCGAGCGACCCGGGCTGAAAGTGTTCGGGCTGGGGTGCTTTACAGGGGCAAGTGTTGACTAAAAAGCGGTAAGACCAAATTTATGGGAAAAAACAACGTAGTTGTTCAATGTTCCAAGTGTTGGTGAGAACGTTGCCGTTGTTGTCCTCCAATTGGTAGGTGCCCGGTCAGATTACTTCGGTTACCGTATAGGGCCCTTCCCATGGTGGAGAGAGTTTGTGTTTTTCCTTCATTGATTGGGTCCTCCGGAGTATGAGATCACCGACTTCGAGTATCCTCCCCCTAATCTTCCTTTCATGGTACCTACGCTGGGTTTGTTGGTAGCGAGCAGAATAGATGATGGTCGTCTCGTGGGCCTCTTCGAGCAGGTCAACTGCATCTTGCTGAGCCTCCATAGCACGGTCATGGTCGAAAGCCTTCACTCTTGGGGCACCGTGGTCGAGGTCAGAGGGTAGTACTACCTCAGCTCCATAGGCCAAGAAGAAATGTGTGAACCATGTGGATCGGTTTGGGGTCATTCTTAGGCTCCAGAGGATCGCTAGGACCTCTACAACCCATTGCCCGACATACTTGTTGAGTCGGTCAAAGATGCATGACTTAAGTCCTTGGAGGACCATGCCATTGGCATGCTCGACCTGACAGTTAGTTCATGGATGTCCAACCGAGGCCCAGTCGATCCTGATGCCATATCCATCACTGAAGTATAGGAACTTCTTTCTGGTGAAGTTAGTCCCATGGTCAGTGATGATACAACTAGGAACGCCGAAAATCGGTAGATGATGTTGAGGAAGAATTAGACTACCTCTTCCAAGCGAATGTTGGTGATGGGCTTGGCCTCTATCCACTTGGTGAACTTGTCGACTGCTACGAGTAGGTGAGTGAAGCCGTCTAGGCCCTTTTTGAGGGCTCCCCCATGTCGAGGCCCCATACCATGAATGGCTAGGTGATGGGGATGGTTTGGAGCTCCTGTGCCAACAAATGGGTTTGCCGAGCGTTGAACTGGCACCCTTCACACCTACAGATGACCTCCTCTGCACCCTATAGCATGGTGGGCCAGTAAAAACCTTGGCGAAAGGCTTTCTCAACCAGCGACCTTGGGGCCACGTGGTGCCTGCAAATCCCAGCATGGACCTTGAGGAGGAGCTGCTTCCCCTGGTTGGTGGGGATGCACTTCATGAGCATCCTTGATGGACTCCATTTGTAGAGCTCATCACCAAGCATGATGAAGGTCTTGGCACATCGAGCAATCCATTAGGCTTCGGTCCTTTTGGGTGGGAGAACCTCCTCGAGGAGGTACATGAGTAGTGGCGCTCGCTAGTTGGTTTGATCGAGTGCCAATATGATGACGTTGGTGGGTGATGTCATCATGGACTTATTGGGATTAGAGCCCCCAAGCGCTGGCTTGGCATCGGGGTCAGAGCCCCCAAGTGCCGGCTGGGCATCGGGGTGTGTCTGGATCGGACCTTCTAGGATGCGGGTGGATGGCTCATGGACGTCATTGATGATGACCCCGCTTGGGGATGGATCTCGCATGGCAGCCAATTTTGTAAGAAAATCGGTGGCATCGTTGTCCTTTCAGGGGACATGATGTAGCTCGATCCTCTGGAATTTGTCCTCGAGCTTGTGCACCTCTTGGCAGTATGCTTCCATGAGGGGGCTTTTGTAGGAGGACTCCTTCATGACCTGATCAATGACTTGCTCTGAGTCACCATGAACGTAGAGTCACGTAGCACCAAGCTCGATGGTGATGCATAGTCCGTTGATGAGGGCCTTGTACTCCATGGCATTGTTTGAGGCTGAAAAGTGTAGGTGGATGGCATAGTGGAGCCTACTCCCATCCAGACCCATTGAAATACATTATCCAATACTCATGGGTGATGTCTAGGGTCGGTAGCTATACCTCTATGCATTTGGTGACAAAATCCACGAGAGCCTAAGATTTAATGGTAGTACAGGGATGTACCTCATGTCATGGCCCATGAGTTCGAGTGCCCACTTAGAGATCTATCCTATGGCATCACGGTTGCGGATGATGTCCTTGAGCAGGTATGAAGTGAAGACCACGACTTCGTGGTCGATGAAGTAGTGCAGGAGCTTCTGGGTCGGCATCAGCACGCCATATAGGAGTTTCTACACCTAGGGGTACTGGACCTTGGGGTCAGTGAGTACTTCACCGATGAAGTATATGGGCCACTGGACCTTAAGTTGATGTCCTAGCTCCTCCCTTTCGATGACCAGCGTGGCGCTTACCACATGGTTGCTGGTTGCGATGTAGAGGAGAATGGGTTCTCCCTGTTTGGGAGAGATGAGGATCAGGGCTGACGTCAGGGATCCTTTGAGGCACTCCAGGGCCTGCTAAGCTTCCTCAGTCCAGACAAAAGTGTCTGTCTTTTTGAGGACCTGTTCACCGAGCTAGGAGATGAACCGACTTAGGGTAGCCTGATAGCCAGTGAGCCTTTGCATGCACTTGACGTTGCGTATGGGACCCATGTTGGAGATGGGCGTGATTTTTTTTGGGGTTGGCCTTGATGCCACGCTCAAACACAATGTCTCCTAGCAGCTTCCCCTTCGAAACCCTAAAAACACATTTTTTGGGATTCAGCCTGATGTTGAACCTTCGGAGGTTCATGAACATTGTGGCTAAGTTTGTGATCAGGTCACAAGCTTGAGTTGTTTTGACCACTATGTAATCAACATAGATGGTGATCGTTGGTCTTGGCCGCTCGGCTTGGTTAGGCTGATTGAGCGGGTCGATTTGGTCGGTGAAGCATTACTACATGCATCTTTGGTAGGTGGCACCAGCATTCTTCAAGCTGAATGGCATTGTTACGTAGCAGTATGAACCATATGGGGTGATGAATGAGATTATGAGCTGATCAGACTCTTTCATCGCGATCTGGTGATAGCCCGAGTAGGCATCCAAAAAGGAGAGGATCTCGCAACCCAAGGTGGAGTCGACTATTTGGTCTATGCGTGGTAGAGGAAAGTGATCCTTTGGACACGCTTTGTTGAGGCTAGTATAATCAACGTACATTCTCCACTTCTTAGCCTTCTTTTAACAAGAACGGGATTGGCAAGCCAGTTAGAGTGGAATACCTCTCTGATGAATCTGGCTGCTAGGAGTTTGGCGATCTCTTCGCCTATGGCCCCATGCCTCTCATCGTCGAAGCAACGCAGGCACTGCTTGGCGGGCTTAGAGCCTCGGATGGGGCACAATGCGTGTTCGGTGACCTCCTATGGTATGCCTGGCATGTTAAAAGGCTACCATGTGAAGACATCATGATTGTCACGCAGGAAGTCGATGAGCTCATATTCCTATTTGGCCAGGAGCTAGGTCCCGATCTGAACCATCTTGGTTGGGTCGATGGGGTTGATTCCCACCGCCTTGGTTTCCTCGAGCGGATGGAAGGCCATCGAGGAGGCTAGTTTGTTGCAGTCTAGGACTATTGGGATCAATGATTCCCTGAGCCATGGGAGCTCGGATGAGTTGATGACCACAGTAGCGAGCTCATAGTGCTCGTGGTTGCACATGAAGGCATGCAAAAAGGTGCTGCTCACGGTGATGATGCTGTTCGGTCCCAGCATCTTCAGCTTGAGGTAGGTGTAGTTGGGGATTGCCATGAATTTTGCGTAGCATGGCCGCCCCAAGATGGCGTGGTAGGACCCTAGAAAATCCACCACTTCAAAGGTGAGGACCTCCGAGCGGAAGTTGGCCTGGTTGCCGAACGTGATGGGCAGGTCGATCTGCCCAAGTAGGTATGCCTACGCTCCTAGGATCACCCCATGGAAGGGAGAGCCCGCCAAGCGAAGCTTCGACCAGGGGATGCGCATGGCATCGAGGGTGTTGACATAGAGGATGTTGAGGCCACTGCCTCCATCCATCAACACCTTAGTGAGGTACTTCTTGCAAATGATGGGGTCAATGACGAGCGAGTAGCATCCTGATCTCGCGATATGGGAGGGATGGTCCCTCTAATCGAAGGTGATTAGAGATTCTGACCAGCTGAGAAAGGAGGGGACTACTATCTCAGCGGCGGATGCCTCCCTATAGTGTACCTTATGCTAGTGCTTAGACTAGATGGTGTCGGATCCACCGAAGATCATGATGCATTTGTCAGCGTCGGGGAAACTGTCTCCGTCCTTGCCCACCGCACCTCCTTTCTTGGCTGCCACCTCTTTGCCGTCCCCTTCTTTTGGCCCGCCGACCTATCATAGGAAACATTTGAGGAGCTCACAGTCCTGGTAGAGGTGTTTGATGGGGTAGGCATTGTTGGTGTATGGACTGTCCATGAGCTTGTGGAAGTGGTCAGGCAGTCCCTGTTGGGGCTACTTGCCCGTGTGATCAGCCGCGGCGACCAACATGGTGCTGTCTAATCGATGCCAATCCTTTTTGTTCTTCTTGCCCCTCTGTGTGGAGGGGCCCTTGTCTTGGTCCATGTGCCTGGCCTTGCCTTTGTCTCAGCCCCCATTGAAGACCGCTCCAACCGCCTCCTCACCGGAGGTGTGGTTAGTGGCGACGTCAAGCAGGTTGCGGGTGGTACGGGGCTTTAGGCATCCAAGCTTATGGATCAAGGACTCATAGGTCGTCCTAGAGGGGAATGCGCTGATGATGTCTGCATCGATGACATCAGGGAGAGAGTTGCATCATTGGGAGAACCTATGGATGTAATTCCATAGGGACTCGCTGCGCTCCTACTAGCAACTCTTGAGGTCCTAGGAGTTTCTAGGGCAGACATACGTTCTCTGGAAATTTCCAACGAAGACCCTCTTGAGGTTCCCCTAGTCGTGGATGTTGTCGTGTAGGGTTAATTCATGCCATGCCCAAACATGTTCCTCCACATAGATGGGGAGATACTAAATGATGAAATAGTCATCATCTAGCCCTCCGGCTGGGCAGGCGAGCTAGAAATCTTTGAGCCAAATACCAGGGTCTATCTCCCTAGTGTACTTGGTGATGTTGGTGGGTAGTTGAAAGCGCTATGGGAACGGTGCTCTCCGGATACACCGGTGAAAGGCCTGTGGTCCTGGGCTCTTAGGGCTAGGACTTTGGTCATCTAGCCAGCGACCATGCCTGGGGCGCATTTCACCACTCCCCTCGATGGTTCTGCCGGGATCCGTGTCGCCTGCTCTCACCGTCGCCCGGCGGACGTCATCATCATGCTGGGCCCAATGCCAGTTCCTAACGATGCTATGAGCATCCTGGTGTAGACTAGGCCTCTTATGTATAGGCAGTCGGTGTAGGGTAGGTGCTAGGTTGGACTGAGGCACAGTTGCTACCTCCCAAGCCGCACCTGGTGGCTGTAGGGGCAAGCGGATGGAGCAATCCATCTGGTGCATGTCGGAGTCACGATGCGAAGCTTTCCACCTGTTGAACGACGGTGGCTTCTACTAGAACCTAGAGATTCTGGTAGACCACCCGCTCCTAGGGGTCAACGGGCTTAAGAACGCCACGTAGAAGCATTGCTGTGGCAGCGATGTTCTGGCTAGCCCGAGCGAACTACGGGAGATCATTCTCTTCGTTTATGATGTTGTGTTGGACCTGACGGGCGTGACCCTGGGCACCACCCACCGGGTTATGCGCATGGGGCGCAACGTGCTGCGTCAAGCTTGCTGGTGTAGGCAACGGCTGGTTTTGCCGCTGTTGTCGTAGTTCCTCGGCGTGCCCTTGCACAAACATGAGGGCCCCTGCACGTGGGTCTAGAGGGGTGTGAGTTTGTGTAGACTTCGCAACGACCAGTGGCTGTCTCAGAACATGCACCATAGCGCACTTCTAGGACGGACGGTTTCTATGCGCTGCGTCGCCGATGCTGGAGCCGTCACTGTCACCCTCGTCATCTAGAAGGTCATGGAAAGTGGTAGGAGCATAGCTTGCCATTCCCATGAATTCATATGTGAGGGAAGGTGGTAGCGTCCCACAAAGCCCCCAAGCGCACGTGTCTGTGGGGGACGCGAGGCCATAGGGGAACCGATCATACGGTGTCCGCAATGTGGTCATTATGGTCCATCTGGATAATCGGCAGGAGATAGTAAATAGAGAGTAAATTACAGTATGCATATTACTCACCACGGGGTTTGAGTAGAGAGTTTGCTCGGAATAAAGCAAAGATGCCATGTCGTTGATGTTGTGCATCCCGGAGCCGATGGAGGGTGCCCCCCCGACGGGCGCTAGAACGAGTGCCTCCTCGTGGAGGTGTAGTACGCTGAACTGGTCAACGATGAAGTCTAGGCTTCTAAAGAGGAAGGCCTATGATGGCTTAAAGACATGTGGAACCCACATCCCAACAGGTGGGAGTACGGGAAATTCTAGTGAGCTGAAGCGAATCGTTTCGCCTGAGTCCGCCATGGCGAAGGTGATGGAAAATTGGGCCATCCGATGACCAAAAAGTGTTGAACGTATAGCGTCTTCCCCACGGACGGTGCCAACTATTGGTGTAGAAAGTAACCAACAAGTAAATATTTGTAGTTTTGCGTTACGTTGTGATCGAAGGTGGCCTAGCACTCAATGACATAGGGTTTATACTGGTTCAGGCAACATACCCTATGTCCAGTTTGAGTAGGTCAGTGACTTTATTCCTGAGCCCAGGTACTCAAAGTTTGCAGTGGGGTTACAAACGAGAAGAAGAAAGATGGGAGGTGCAAGAGGTCTGGTCAGACTCTAGTCCGAAGGGCTGAGAGCGACAAGAGCTCCGCCATGAGCTAAGTGTGAAAGCATGTGCTTGAGGTTTGAACCTGGTGGTTATGTGGTTGTGAACTAGTGAACTTGATCGATGTAATGAATCTAGAATGACTTGAATGTTGGGAGAGTGCGCATCCCCTTTTATAGATGAAGGGGATGGCCTTACATGTGAGACGGAGAGAGTATATATGTTTCTAAGCCTTGTTGCTCACATCAGCAGGTATAGGATGATGGTAGGTGCCCACAACACTGTTGGATGTCGGATGCATGTGGGAGGTTCCACCGTTTTGTTTGGGTATGGCAAATGTCGGCTCCTGCTATACTATTGATGTCTAGAGGCATGTGAGGAGTTTTACCATGTTCACTCGGTACGATAAATATCGGTGCCCATAACACTGTTGATGCCCATACGCATGTGGGGGGGCCTTACCGTATGTTAGTTAATGGCGCCCACAATGCTGTAGAGAAAATGTCAGCGCCTACAACACTGTTTGTGTCAGGGAGGTTGCAGAGTACTATTTCTATAGGTCTATAGGGTATAGTCCCTGGTATCATGGTTTGACTTGTGCGCCTTGCCTTGCTTTCTCCGTTTGTTCCCTAGTCCTTTCCGAGCAGGCATCCCCGGTCCGTTGGTCCCAGTCGGCTCTGATTACGCCAATCGAAGAAGAGCAGTGAGTAGGGTTTTTGCATGCTTCGGTTGGAGACATGGGGTTAGAGTCAGAAATAATACTTTGGCCAGGCCTTCTGGTCAGAGAGGCCGTCCTGAGGTGGGCTGAAGGCCGAAGTGAGCCCTTTGGTCAGAGAGGTGGGCCGGAGTTGAAAAATGGGCGTCGCTCCTCCTCGGCCAGACCTTTAGGTCGGTGATTGGATTCCCCTTCTTACCTGTTTGTTTTAGATACTTGGGCCGGCCCATGAGTTGCGTGTTTGTCAGTTTGGGCTGAGCCTTTGTTGGGAAGCCGGTCCATGAGGGACCCCTGGTTTATGAACCCGACAATTACTAAGAGTGCATCCTTATATTCGATTTTTATTAGCAGTGTATTAGTTCATTAACTAACCATTCTATGTAAGCACCTATGCTACTTTTAAGCAGGTGGTAAGCAATCAGATTTCCTTTTGCCATCTTTCATCTCCCAATTCTTACTACGGTGCTAGAGTTAAGACAAGTTGTATCGAAACACCGGCGATTCACGAATCAATGCCCCCAGCTAGGTATCCTGAAAACACATGCCCCGCTTGTGCCCCGAGTACAAGCAGGATCAACCCACTACCCTCCTGTAATGGAGTCTAGGTCCCTATCCAAACTAGGACTCCAAGCCCCCGCCCTTGAGTCTCGGACTCAGTGTAGTGCAAGGACCTCCTAACCCAAAAACCACTAAGACAATCGGTTTGGAAAAGAGCCAGAACCCATGACAAGAGAGTAACAAGTCTTCCAAGTGCCCATACTCAAGTATGTGCTTGGGATAATAAGTCTGTGACTTGCCTAGCGTCTTATGCAACAGTTGGTCCTTAACTGACATAGACAGGGAAAGCAGTGTAACCAAGCTATGCCCCATGGCTGCAGGACACAACCTCTTACACCCACCAATACCCAAACCATATCCCTACCCGGTCATCATTTTCCTTTCCACCATTTATATTTTCTAAGTGATAATAATACAGTAATATATTTCCTATCTCTCACAAGTGACAGGCAATCACTCGACTTCTATCGAAGTCCTGTAGCATAGCAATCTACATGATCCTATCATACTAGTAAGACTCATAGGTTAAAGATATATATATGCAAGTGGGTTTTATTCAACTCCTTAAAACTTAATGCACAAATATAATTTAAAGTGTAGAAAAATAGGGGTTATGCAATGGGGCTTGCCTAGGTAAGATTTAATCAGAAGTTAGCTATCCATCATGGTGACATAATCTCCAAAAGCACCATTTCTCTAGCAACTCTCGATGACTCCGTGATCCATCGACGTTTCTATTATGATGTGCAATGCGATGTAATGCAAAGACATAATTAATCGACTGCAACCGTGACTCGTAGAAATAAGACTTACGCCTCTCAAGTTAACAAGCTAGTTCTAACGACTAACGTACTAAGCTATGTATCCATGTTATCGAATAATGCGTTATTTCCCAACAAATGTTTTAGTCATGAAACCCCAAGACATTTCTTTATCTATTTCATTCTATCAATTTAATCTTTATTTGAACTAATTATTCTGGAGCTACAAAAATTACATTGAACAACTAATAATATTGGTAATTTACTGTAAAATTTTTAGAGTCAATACTATCACCGATTTATCATGGAAATTCCTATAAGTTCACCTTTTAACAATATTAAGCATGTTAAAATAATTAGAGCAACCCTAAAAACATACTGAGTCTATGTGAACAAAATAAACTACTAGGTAGATCGAGATTTTAGGAACTAAACAAAACTAGTTTGGCATTTTTACAATTTTTCTATGATTTACTACGAATTTTCATGTTTATTTTCAAAACTAAATTAACAAATGCTTTAGAAACGAAAAAGTGCCAGCGACCATCAAAATTGGCCCAGCGAACGCGTGGCCACAGCATGGCCCATGACCGGTGATCCGGCCCAGCCTACAGGTGCACAGGCAGTGAATGGCCCACAGACACGCGAGGCAACTGGCCAGGCATGGCCCAGCGGCATAAGATCGGCCCACAGAGCACGCGGCGTGAACGGCCTAGGCAGGACGTGGAGCAGGCCACGACCATGTAGGCGCAGGGTGAGCAGCCCACAAGCCGGCCCACACGGCGTGGCCCAGGCACGGCGTGGATTTTTGCATAAAGGACCCTATGTTTCTACCTATTAATGTGGTTCCGTTTCTACTATTCCTGTGAGTTAATATTATCATACCTAGGCCCTTACTTTTATCACTATTTGCCATTAAGTCCACTGGCTACCTTGAAATGGAGCAGCGCAGGGTAGAGGAATCGACCAGTGGCCGATGAAGGCAATGCACAGGGCAGCGAGAATGACCATGGCGCACCGGCAGGTGGTTGCAGCACGACGGCTGGCGAGGGCAGCCCTTTGGCATGGCGGACCAGGTGCTGAAGGTGGAGCCCCTGTAACACCTCAGGTGTTTTAAGTACTAAAACATGCCATGTCATCATATGCATTGCAAAGCATTTGATCTTAGTGAAAACTTGGATATGCATTCACTAAAACAAGTTTACTTTTTTGTTATATGTATTGACTTGGATGGTTGAATCAATTTCAAAACAATTATGTTGGATTGGATTTCCGAAAACCCTGATTTCAACATTTAATTTTACCCTAGAAAACCCATTTCAAAATCTAAGCACATTTTGGGGTTGAGACTAAAAGCAAAAGTGTAGAGCTTGTTGAGATGTACAAAGTTGGGTTTTGAAGTTTTCAAAGTTGTTTTATAAAATTTGAAGTAATTTGAAAAGGCGTAAATTCTTGAAATGTCCCCTTTTTAAATTCAAACTTGCATTTTAAACTATAGACCGAATTTGGGTATGGTTATAAAAGAAAAGTTGTAGAACTTTGAATTTGGAACAACTTTTATGTTAGGAGATTTTTGAGTTGCCATATAAATTTGGGAGTATTTTGGGTTTCAAATTGAGTGGCAATTTTGTAATTTTGGTGAACAGTACCGCGGAAGCCATCTCACCGATGGTGAGCTTCTATTGCGTTCTGGTCGTCGCCGTGGCCACCTTTGGCTCCGCGCTGGCATGGAGAAGGCTCCTGCATGGCTTCTCTTTGCTTCCTGGTCGCGTTTTAAGCCCCGACGCAGTCGCCGTTCTCTTCTTTCTCCTCTGTTTTTCCAATCGCCACTGTCGTTACTCCGTCGTGCTTGCGCCATCGCCGTAGTGCCTTTACCGTCTCGGCAAAGCCTGTCCCAGCTCTGCCTACTCCTTGCGAACCCAATTCATCGAGCCTTGGTGCCTGATTTTGCCGAGGAACGCCGCTCGCTGCCTTTCTTCCTCACGGCCGGCAGCATCGCCGTCGCGTGCGCTTCACCATGGCCGTCGCTCTACGGTGAGCCGCTGCTCTTGCTAAGTGTCGATCCAGCTTCATCTTAATGTCGTGGTGCTTTATGCCTTGTTGCTTGGTCATTTCTTCCACCGCAGCCACCGAAACATCATCGTCGTCATTGCTCGCGCCGCCGCGGCTGCTGTGACCGTCAACCTACCTCTCCGCTGCACCTCTGGTCCCGCTTTTTGCTCAATCGCGTTCGGGGTGAGCTGCTGAACCTTCGCATGCAATTTGTTTAAGCTCTACTGGTCTTGTTTCACCGACGTAGCACAACCACTCCGTCATGTCCGCCATGGCCGGCGTCGAGCTCGTATTGAGCTGTAATCGATGCAAGTAGTGACATCAATAGGTGCGCCTAGTCGTGATGAACATGTTGGTGCCTTCGCCGTCGCCGTTGATCTCATCGGCGACAAGGAATCACCGGTCAGCGCATGTCATCGCCGTGGTCAACACGGGGATCGGTGCTGACAGGTGGGGTCGATCTGTCAGTGGCGGTTTGGTTTAAAAATGGAAAATTTTCTTTTTCAGAAATGGATGAATAGTATGAGTTTTTGTTATTTTTGTGTAGAATTATTTAGAGCTCCAAAAATTATGAAAAATTTTTGTGACCTCTCTGTGATGTATAATATTTAGGAAAAATATGAAATGTTGCTTTTCAGTACTTTTTGAATGTGATCAAAATTGCTCAATTAATTAATAAATGAGTTTCCATGATTTTTCTAGGCTTAAATAATTATCCAAAAATTATGAAAATTGTTTTGCCACTTAGTTATCATGTGATGAACCTTTACAAAAATTTTGAGCTAAATTGGAACAAGTTGATTTATTTCATAATTTTGAATTAAATAATTAATTCATAAAAGTAAATAGTAACCTTTAATGATTTAGGTTTTGTTTGAATTTTTGGATTGAGTGATGACCTTGGGTCATTAGTTGGTAATGATCCTTGACAATTGAAATAAGTGTTATGAAAAAGGTTTAGTTAGTTTTGACTTGTAACTGTACCGCGAAGGAAAGTTGTATTCAAGTTTTTAACTTTTGCATCCATTATAAAGCATCACATTTTTGTATCTCGCATCATGTTAAACATGGCATTGTTACTACGTGTAGTGAATGAAAGTGAGCACATGGTAGTTAATCAAGTTGAGGAGGAGGTTAATCCGTCTGTTGAGGTCAGATTTGATATCTGTGGAACGACTCCGGAACCTGACTTTTCTGCCAATCAAGGCAAGCCCCGGATGCATTTAAACCTACCTTGTGTTTTACAAATTTATATCGCTTTTGCTTTTCAATACTGCATTAAGTAATTAGGAGTGAGTGAAAACCTAATTGGTGCATTACCAACCTTGTTTTTCCATATCTACCTTGTTACCAGTTTTACTTCGTAAATGCCTAGTTATGCTTAGCCATGCTTAGACAAATAAAAGTCGGGTGATTACCTGTCACCTACGAGTTTTAAATGGATCTTTGGTTACGTTTGGTTACTTATGTTATCATGAGATATGAGCATGTGGAATAAGAAATCTAGATCGGACAGACTTGTTGTATGAGAGCCACAAGACATGGATGTCTTATGAGCATGTTCTTTCCACCTGTGTCGATTGAGGCCCATCCGTTGTTGAACTGCATGAGGTGAGACTTTGTAGTACTAACCATATACTCCGGTAAGCCTTAACTTGGTGATTCTATTACGAGAATGGCTACTCGCGCACTAGGAGTGGAGAGATGGCGGGAATAGCATGTACCCACGTGGCAATGCATTGGATTGGTGGAGTACTGTATTCTTAGGTGGCGTGGACCCATTCTTGTTTTAGAGGACCTGAGGGTAGGTTGGTATATGTAGGTTAGGGACCTACATATGTCATATGGTCTGGAATTCCTAGCTGGGTTTAATCGGTTCGAATCGTCGTTGCTCCTCGGTTATGGAGACTCAACTCACTGTTCATCATCGTAGTTTAATAACTGGAACTTGAGTAAGGTTTGAGAAAGTGTTGGATACAAAGTTTCATGATCTCAATACGGATCATGTTAGCTTTGTATATGATCTTTTTGATGATAAAAATGTTGATATAAAGAATCTTGTTAGAGAGCTTTTACGCAAAAAAACTTTGATTATTGCTAAAGCCATACCTTGAATTCCTGAGTCTGCATTCCTGAGTCTTCTCAGTTTTATTTCAGTTAAGTATTGTTGAGTACTTTTGTACTCAGGGTTTGTTGACCCTTGTTGCAGGTGAGCCACATGAGTAGGTCTATTTTGGATCGTGCTGCATGACTGTTGTTCGATCCGATGACGACAAGTAATTGCGTGGTCCTTGGGTAGGGCACTTTAATTGTGTGTTTTGTATTATGTTACTAATGCCACTCCACTACTATGGTTTGTAATATTTATCGAACTTAGTTTGTAAGTTTTGAAATAACTGGTTTGTAAACTAAGTTATTGTAAGACTTCTGCTAATTTACTCTGATGTAGATATTTGAATAAATGTTGTAATACTGCAATGACTCTGTAATGGGATCTTGCTCGAAAATCATGGATGATTTAGGGTTCTCCGTGGACACCCGACAGTCTTCTTAAGTTACCGAGAACATATGCATAGTCGTCAGAGGTCATTGGACAGTGATTGTTGCATGTGGGCCCTATAATTTAGGAGGTTCTACCACAGCCCCACGGTGGCATCGGCAGCGTGCGGCAACGTGGCTCGGTAGCTCCCAGCATGGATGGCATCAGGAGGGAGGCGCAGGAGAAGGCGTGGCCAGAGAGGAGAGCGTGACCAAGAGTTGACCCCTAGCGAGGTTCTCCGTGTTGTGGTGCGGCAAGGCAGAGCTGCGCGCGGCAAGCCAAGCCCAGGCGTGCTTGTAGGGAGGCAGGGCGACTGAGCAGCGGTGAAGGAGTGGGGAAGGGGCGGTGCTACAGTATGAAGAAGGTAGTGTGATGCGGTGCATGACAAGCAGCGGAGAGGAGAAAGGAGGGGCTGTGCTGCGGTTGCTGCGGGCATGGGAGGATGGCGTAGACTTGGGGGCGAGCAGGAGCTAGGGTAGCGACACTAGCATGGGGAAAGGAAGACATGCATGCACGAGGGGGAAAGGGGGAAAGATGATGGGAGGGCGCTGGCGGCCGTGGCCCAACGTCATAGTAAAGAGAGGAAGAGCGGATGGAGACCAGGAAAAGTAGAGCGAGAGCAGCAACTCGGTGTCCTCAAGAAGCAAGGGTAGGGGCAGCGGCAGCGGCATGGAGTGGCCCGGTCTGCTTGACACGAGTTGAGGTGGAAGCATGACCATGTGCACCCCTTAATTATGGATACAACGCTACAAGGGAGGCAAACATCGTAGGCATGGCTAGAGCATGGATGCAGGGGTAGGACAGGACGACCCAGCGTGGCCGGCAGCGGCGCACCAACGCACGCACAGGGAAGTGAAAGGACATAGCGTGGTAGGGCTAAAACCACATGCTCTTTAGGGGGAAACGCAAGCAAAGCTGTACACGACAGCAGCAGCCTAGCCAACTTTCTTTAAAATGCTCTATGAGAAAGGATGCGAGGGAGAGAGAGCAGCGACCCGGTGATAGGATCCGACAACACGGCACGATGCAAATAACTCTGATGATTGATTCTAAGTGGGGAAATGCACCACCGTATTCAAGCGACCAGGACGGTAGAAGTGCCATAGGCCTCGACCAGCTGTAGCAGCAAGACAACGGATGGAGCAATGCAGTGTATGGCTAGCACAGTACGAGCTACGGTGGCGACAAGACCCTACACGCAAACCACGTCCCGACACGGCTAGCCATCATGAGATTAGCCTCAACAATGCTTAAATTTAAATTAGATTCAAAAGCTATATGTATATCATTCTATTTATTAATGAATTTTATTTTATTTATAAAAGTTGCTTTTCATGCTTAATCTAATAGTACAAACTGTTCGCCATCTATTGGCTAGAATTGTCGTTTGACATTCCTAAATATCTTTACGCACGGAGAAATTTAAACTTGTGCGTTTATTTGAGTCTACAAAACTGAGTCACACAGGATTCGCTTATCGCTTCAAGTATGTTTTAAATTAAAAATCCAAGAAACTAATTTTGAAATTTTTCTTAGGCCTAAATCTTGGTGCTAAATGAGCTTGTAACATCAGAGGTGCTATAGGTCGAGCCCTACGATGGACGAATGAACCCCACATAGTGGCTACAAGCTTATGCCGCTGCTATGCGTGCTACCAAGGGAGATACCAGTGTCATGGCAAACTATCTTCCCATCATGGTCATGCCAACTGTGATGAACTGGTTCACAAGCCTCGCCCCAGACTCCATCGGGTCCTGGAAAGAGCTGAAGAAGGTCTTCACTGACAACTACATGGCCATGTGTACTCGACCGGGCACCCAGCCTGATCTAAACCACATCTACTAGAAGCCATTCGAGCTCCTCCATAGCTACATCAGACACTTTTCTGAGATGAGGAATTCTTTTCCCAACATCATGAAAGCAGAGGTCATCACCGCCTTCGTTTGAGGACTCAATCTCCACGACCTCCGCTCCAAGTTTAATCGCAAGCCGCCTAAGGGGATTGGTGAGATGATAACAACCACCGATCAGTACATTGATGCTGAAGAGGCCGAAGTGTGCTTCAACGAGGATATGGGCATTCATCGCCCAACTCGCTGCAACGATGAGTGACCCAATGACCGGTACCATAGCCACCGCTGCTATGACGACCGTAGTCACCATCGGCCAGAAGGATCCAAATCTGGTCAATATCACCGCCGCCGACCAGACCACATCATCATCGCCATTGACAAACCTCATGCCAAGCACAACTATGATGAGTAGTACAAGAAGATCCTTGAAGGCTTGTGCCCTCTCCATAAAAACAGCAAGCATAAGATGAAGGACTGCCTCGGTTGGCTAAGGAGTTCTAGGCTAAAAAGTTGGACGACGACAACAACGATGGAGCTAGAGGCCGCCGACCACCTAGGGGCAACAACAACACCTTCCAGGATCACAACAAAGTGGTCGCCACCATCTTTGGGGGCCTTGCCACCGTAGAGAGTAGAAGAGATCGGAAGCTCACCGCCCACCGGGTGCTCGCCGTCAACAAGGAAGACGTCATCGCCAACCCCAGCTATCGCCCCTGTTCCGAGGTCCCCTTCACCTTCAGTAGGGCCGACCAGTGGGTGGACATCCCATATACAGGGCATTTCCCCCTCATCCTTGATGCAACCATCTAGAAAGTGCTTTTCAAAAAAGTGCTCATCGACGGTGGGAGCATTCTTAACCTCCTCTTCATTGAAGCCCTAAAGGAGCTGGGGCTTGGGATAGGAGATCTCACACCCTCTGACTCCTCCTTCTAGGATGTGGTACCTGGTAGGGCATCCAAACCGCTTTGAGAGATCACCCTACCAGTATAGTTCAGCACAGCTAGCAACTACCGTGTTGAGCACATCAACTTCTATGTCATCGACTCCAACACCGCCTACCATGCCATACTTGGTGGGCTAGCTCTGGCCAAGTTCATGGCTATACCACACTATGCCTATCTAGTGTTGAAGATTCCTTCGCCTATAGGAGTTCTAGCCCTACGGGCCAACCTCTCCATCTCCTATGCCTATGAGATAGAGAGTCTCGCTCTCGCCGAAGCCATCGACCTTTCCATCTAGATGGCCAACGTGGTCATCGATGCCAAGATGGTGCCCACCGATGACCTAGAGATCCCAGCGATGGAGCCTTCGCATGCCTCCACCAAGTCCAAGGAAACCAAGGAGGTTGGCCTCGACCTCGATGACCCCTCCAAGACCATCAAGATTGGGGCTCACCTCGACCCCAAATAGGAAAGCACGCTCATCTCCTTCCTATGTGCAAACACCAATGTGCTTGCTTAGAAACCTATAAACGTGCCGGGGGTACTAGGGAGAAGATCGAGCACTCCTTGAATGTCTCGCCGACTGCCAAACCAATCAAGTAGAAACTCTGACAATTCACGCTAGACAAGAAGGAGGCTATTAGGGTAGAAATAAAATGACTCCTAGCTACCGGCCTTATTAAAGAAGTGTATCATCCTAAGTGGTTAGCAAACCTTATTCTCGTTCAAAAAAAAAGAATCGAGAATATGTGTTGATTACACTAATCTCAACAAACACTGCCCTAAAGACCCCTTTGGTCTACCTTGGATAGATGAGGTTGTAGACTCCACCGCCAGCTATGAACTACTCTCCTTCCTCGATTGTTACTCTGGCTATCACTAGATATCCCTCAAGGAAGACAACCAGATCAAGACATCGTTCATCATGCCTTTCATTGCGTATTGCTATACCACCATGTCCTTTGGACTCAAGAACACTAGGGCTACCTACCAAAAGGCCATCCAGATGTGCCTCGATCAACAGATAGGCCGCAACATCGAAGCTTACATTGACGATGTGGTCGTCAAGTCTAAGACCGCTGATAATCTCATCGCTGACCTTGAAGAAACATTCACCAACCTACAAAGGTACAGATGGAAGTTGAACCTCTCAAAGTGCATCTTTGGAGTTCCATCTGGCATACTACTAGGCTACATTGTTAGAACCCGCGGCATCGAGCTCAACCCTAACAAGGTCTCCGCCATCACCAACATGAAATGACTAACTTGTGTAAAGGACATACAGAAGCTTACAGGCTGCATGGCTGCTCTCAGCCACTTTATATCACACCTCGGTGAAAAGGGACTACCATTCTTCAAACTCCTCAAGGTCTTTGAGCATTTTTCCTAGTCGGAGGAGGCAGATATAGCTTTCGAGCAGCTCAAGTTGTTTGTAACAAAGCCTCCGATCATGATGGCGTCTCAATAAGACAAAACCCTACTAATCTACATTGCTGCCACTTCTCACGTCGTTAGCACAGCTATCATTATCGAACACGAGGAGGCCAAGCTGCCTATAAGGTGCAACATCCTGTCTACTTCATCAGCGAGGTCCTTAATGAGCCCAAAACACATTATCCTCAAGTTTAGAAACTGCTATATGCTATTCTGATCATGTCATGCAAGCCCCATCATTACTTCAAGTATTACAAGATCACCATGGTCACCGAGTTCCCTCTAGGAGACATCCTTCATAGCAAACAGGCCAACGGCCACATCATCAAGTGGGCTATTGAGCTCGACACTTACTCCATTGAATTTAGAAGCAGACATACCATCAAGTCGTAGGTGCTTGCTAACTTCATCGCTGAGTGGACTGAGATCCAAGAGCCCATCCCTGCTACTTGCCCCAAGCACTAGGTGATGTACTTTGATGGCGCCCTCAACATCAATGGTGCTAGGGCTGGCATTCTATTCATTACGTCGACCCAAGACAAGCTCCGATACGTTCTCTGAATACATTTTCTAGCCTCCAACAACATCATTGAATATGAAGCATGCCTCCATGGTCTCCGCATAGCCATTGAGCTTGGCATCAAATGCCTCATGGTATTTGGAGACTCCATGTTGGTCATCAACTAGCTCAACAAAGACTGGTCCTGCTCCAGTGAGAAGATGGACGCATATTATACCAAAATTAGGAAACTCAAAGGGAAGTTCTATGGTATCGAGTACCACCACATGGTATGAGATCAAAATTAGCTCACCGACCACCTATCTAAGATAGTCTCTTCTCATGCTGTGATTCCGCCTAGGGTTTTTGTTCAAGACCTCTTTATGTCGTCTATTAAGGAAGAGAAGGAAGTTCAAGAAATTCCCCCCCCCGCCGAATAGCTGGTACTTACAGTACCTTCACCGACCATGATTGGAGGGAACAGTTCATCAAGTACCTCACCAGCACCGACGTACCCGCCAACAAGACTGAAACCTAACGCCTAATCTATTGAAGCAAGCATTACGTATTGGGTGGATGGGAACATGATGAGGAAAAGTGCCAAGGAAGGGATACTGCAGAAATGCATCACCCAAGAAGGAGTGAAACTACTTGAAATTCACTTTGGTTCCAGCGGCAACCACACGACCTCGAGAAACCTAGTTGGCAAAGCTTTCTGAGCTGGTTTTTACTGGCCCACGACCATCACCGACGTAGAAGACTTCGTCCAATGTTGTGAAGGATGCCAATTTTTTGCCAAGCAAATACACGTGCTAGCATAAGAACTGCAGACCATCCTAGTGTAACATCTGGGCCCAGGGCTTAATAGGATTAATAGAATACTCATACCAATAAGTTGCAACTTCTTTTCCGGAAGCCCATCTGCAAATAACTCCGAGGTTAAGCATGCTTGGCCTGAAGCGATGGGTGACCGACTGGGAAGTTCTTCCTGGGTGCACACGAGTGAGGACACAGTGCACAGAAAAGACCTATGCTGGTCTGTGAGGGCAGTCTATATCCTATAGAAGCTGCTAGATGTAAGCGGGCCCGGCCTCGGAGAGGCGGGACATTACAGAATGGTATCAAAGCCGACTCTCGCGGTTTCACGGGCGCGTGTGTCGTAGTTGCGCAGGCATGGTGCGCATGGCTGGTGTGGATCCGGCGTGGTCATACAACATGGCACATGCACTGGCTCTGGACACATGGACGTGGCCAAGAGAGAACGCTCCTGGCTTGGGATTGATCGACGAGGACGTCGATCTCTTAAGGGGGTGAGGATGTAACATCCGGGCCCAGGGCTTAATAGGATTAATAGGATACTCATACCAATAAGTTGCAACTTCTTTTTCGGAAGCCCATCTGCAAATAACTCTAAAGTTAAGCATGCTTGGCCTGGAGCGATGGGTGACCGACCGGGAAGTTCTTCCTGGGTGTGCACGAGTGAGGACAAAGTGCGCAGAAAAGACCTGTGCTGGTCTGTGAGGGCAATCTATATCCTACAGAAGCTGCTAGATGTAAGCGGGCCTAGCCTCGGAGAGGCGGGACGTTACAGAATAGCTGGTATCAGAGCTAGATTCAACATTAAACATATCTTACGGCTATTTAAAACAAAAAGCTTTTGTTGTTAAAATGGTTTTCAAACTTATAGTTATATATAAGTGTTCAAAACTCAAAATTTTTATGGTATACTGGTGATCACATCCCTTATAGCCCACTTAAGGACTTCTAGGTGGCTTATATATAATTGCTAACTTGGGGGAATTGATTGTTTCTATTTTGTCATCCATGCGGCGTGATATTGCATGGATACCATTCGTTTGAATGATAATGTATGGATCAATTGCCTCTACGCTAAGGTAAGTGTGAGTTGCAAGAGCATGACCGTCCAACCGTCGGTCTAGGGGAGAGCTAGTTGTGGTTACTAGAGTATTTACATGTTGCATACATGTATATATGAAAGTACTTAATTGTGGGTACATTTGTCGGGTAGTTTGGATGCCGATGTATATATATCGGGGGATGTATATATGGAAAGTATCTTAGTACTACTTGTATAATTAGCATTATATCTTGTTGGGTTGGGCTGCAATGAAGTTTTTCTGCAGGTACGCTAACAACGCACCATGTAGATCGACTAGTTACCGCTAATTGAGAGAACGTATGTATGCCACCGTATATTCCGCTAAAGCTTAAATTTTCTTAGGTTTGTGAGGACGTATGGAACGAGCATGCATCATATTCACTCATGACATTCATATTGCATTACTCCCTCCCTTATAATTGCTTATCCCAAGTATAAAGTGCAATCTCTCAGCAAAAAGTTGAGGAGATTCGCGGTATTGCAAATTATCGTCTGCAACAGTGGGGTCAAACCTCACTATTGAGAGAGATGAGGCTGCACAAGAATTGGATCGTGTGACCCATCATAGAGATGCTTCTTTAGAGTTAGAAGAAGAGGAATACCCAGAAGAAGTCCAAGGTGTCTCCGATGTGGACAGTGATCACTTCGACGAGTAGTTCGTTAGCAAGTCTCACTAGTTAAGCTTTTGCAGTCATACTTGTAATGTACTTTAATTCACTCCCTTTGGGATGCATAACGTTATGGTGAAGTTTAAAACTTGTCATGTTGGAATGCACTGCGTATGGCGCTAGTAATCTACTTGATGATGTGGTGATTAGAGAATGAATTATTGCCTCTGTTTATTGTATGAAGTTTTCATTCTCGTCAGTAAATACAGTTTGGCACGATTATATTATTCCTCTCCAATGTGCTGACATCATCAATAATTATTGGTTGCGCATTGTGCAGATGCCTCGTACTCGTTCCACCGGTGCGAGTGATGATGATGATCTTCCGCCACCAACACCCACACCAACGGAACTAATAGCAATGCTTGTGGAAGGACAGCGCACTATGGCCGAGGCCCTCCGTACGATTGCGAATCATGATGGCCGTGGTCCACGCCAAGGACTGGATCCAAATCAATATAGTGATTTCAAGGATTTCCTTGACACGAAACCCCCAATCTTCAAGGAGGCTGAGGAGCCTCTACAAGCTGATGAGTGGTTGAATACTCTCGAGCAGAAGTTCCATCTGCTCCGCTTGACTGAGGTGCTAAAAACTAAGTACGCATCGCACCAACTTCATGGGCCTGCTGGCATCTAGTGGAGTCATCATCGGTCCACTATGCCTGCTAATGCCCAAATCACTTGGGATCAGTTCAAGTCTACTTTCAGGGGAAATTACATTCCTCCTGGTCTTATGGCGATCAAACATACAGAGTTCATGAAGTTGACTCAGGGAAACAAGAGCCTGAACGAATACCTGCAAGCTTTCAACAACCTTGCAAGGTATGCCACTGAGTTCGTGGACACCGAGGCTAAGAAGATTGCTAGCTTCAAGCGGGGACTTAGCCCCAAACTGATGAAGACCATGAGAAATTACAAGTGCGCTCATTTTAATGAGTTTGTGAGTGATGCTTTATCGCAAAAGAACAACAATGCTGTATATGCGGCTTCAAAAAGTCATAAGAGGGCCTATGAGGCGGGTGCCTCACAATCTAAGGCTCCTGTCGCACAAAGGACTCCATTTCGTCCTCCAGCGTCAGCCACCAAGTTTCGCCCACTGCAGAAGAAGAATCCCACCAAGACTGGGTTTCGCAAGGCATTTACAGTTGCTCTTCCCAAGGGCACTACCAGTCAGGGCAGTTCCAGGGCTCCACCAAGCAACATGCCGTGCTGGAACTACAACAAGATAGGCCACTAGGCAAGGGAATGCCCTTACCCTAAGAAGAATAATTACCAGGGTGGCCGTCAGGGACAAGTGAATCACACTAATATTACTGAGATTCCTTTAGGAGAGGTAGTGACTGCCGGTAAGTTTCTGATTGACCAACACCCCGCAGTTGTACTATTTGATTCAGGTGCTTCGCATTCCTTCATTAGTCCATCATTTGCATCCAAGTTTATGTAGAAAACATATACTATTGAGGGTGAGGGTTATTGTATAAGGGCTGCCAGTGGTATTATCCCAACCAAGCTGGTAGTTGGGGATGTACAATTTGTGATAGAGGGGCGAAGTTATTAGGTTGATCTGGTAATTTTACCGGGGCTAGGTATCGATGTGATATTGGGAATGAACTGGATGAGCCGTCATGGAGTGCTTATCGAAACATCGACTAGGGTAGTTATGCTCAGAGATCCTAGCAATCAGGAGGGTTTTCTAGTACAGTTACCTAGGGACATCAATCTTTCTTGCACGACCAATGCGGTGCAAGCAAAGTCTCTGGCAGATATCCCTATCGTGTGTGACTTTTTGGATGTTTTCCCCGATGATTTGCCTGGATTGCCCCTAGATCGAGAAGTAGAATTCAAGATAGAGTTGCTTCCTGGTATAGCTCCCATCTCTAGAAGGCCATATAGAATGCCTCCCAATGAACTAGCCGAACTTAAGACCCAGTTGAATGAACTACTAAAGAAAGGCCTTATCTGCCCTAGTTCATCTCCGTGGGGGTGCCTAGCCATCTTTGTGAAGAAGAAGGATCAATCTCTACGCATGTGTGTAGATTATAGACCCTTGAATGCAGTTACAATCAAGAAAAAGTACCCTCTACCACGCATAGATATCTTATTTGATCATTTGTCTAAGGCAAAAGTCTTTTCCAAGATTGATTTGAGATCTGGGTATCATCAAATCAAAATTCGGCCTGAGGATGTCCCAAAAATTGCATTCTCTACAAGATATGGTCTATTTGAGTACCTGGTTATGTCTTTTGGATTGACCAATGCCCCTGCACATTTTATGTATCTGATGAATTCAGTGTTTATGCCCGAGTTGGACAAATTTGTGGTGGTATTTATAGATGATATCCTGGTCTATTCTGAGAATGAAGATCATGTTGAACATTTGCGGGTGGTTCTTACTAGATTACGAGAACACCAGCTGTATGCAAAGTTCAGCAAATATGAATTTTGGCTTCGTGAGGTACCTTTTCTTGGACACGTGTTGTCCGATGGTGGAATTATGGTTGATCCCACCAAGGTGCAAGAAGTATTGAACTAGAAGGCTCCCATCTCGGTGCACGAGGTTTGGAGTTTTCTAGGGTTGGCTGGCTATTATCGTCGCTTCATCCTGGATTTCTCTAAAATAGCCAAGCCTATGACTCGATTGTTGCAAAAAGACATGAAGTTTGTCTAGACTCCTGAGTGTGATACGGCTTTCCATACCCTACGAACTCTTCTAACATCGGCTCCGGTTTTGGCGCAACCGGATATCGAGAAACCTTTTGATGTGTTCTATGATGCATCAGGTATTGGGTTAGGAGGTGTTCTTATGCAAGAGGGTAGAGTCATCACTTATACCTCTCGCCAACTTCGGAAGCATGAAGTGAATTATCCAACGCATGACTTGAAACTCGCTGCAGTTGTTCATGCTTTGAAGGCCTAGAGACATTATCTACTTGGCAATGTGTGCAACATCTACACTGATCATAAAAGTCTCAAGTACATCTTCACTCAACCAGAGTTAAATATGCGTCAGAGAAGATGGCTCGAGTTGATCAAAGATTATAACCTTCAAGTGCACTATCACCCTGGCAAGGCAAACGTCATCACGGATGCCTTAAGCAGAAAGTCTCATTGCCACTCGTTGATTGAGAGTGATGTCCATTTGTCAAAGCTCCTTCATCCCGCAGTCCTGCACAACATCACTGTTAGTTGTACTCTACAGAGTCAAATTATTGAGCTACAGAATACAGATGCAGGTGTGTTTCACATCAAGCGTAAGATGAAAGTGCAAGAAACCAAACATTTTCGAGTAGATGAGGAAGGCGTGTTATGGTTCAAGGATAGGTTGGTAGTTCTGAAGGATAGAGAGCTTAGAAACCAAATCATATCCGAAGCTCATTCCTCTAAACTATCTATTCATCCTAGTAGTAGTAAAATGTATCATGATTTAAAGCCTCGATTTTGGTGGACCAAAATGAAGAAGGAGATAGCCGCTTATGTGGCTAGGTGTGACACTTGTTGTCGGGTCAAGGCGGTACACATGAAAGCTGGATTACTTCAGCCACTCTCTATTCCAGGTTGGAAATGGGAAGAGATAAGTATGGATTTTATAGTTGGACTCCCTACCACTCAGAGGAATTTTAACTCAATTTGGGTAATTGTGGACCGACTGACCAAGTCGGCACACTTCATTCCGATCTGCATAGACTTTCGTCCAACCGACTATGCGGAGTTGTACTTCAACCAGATAGTCTGACTTCATGGGATCCCTCATACTATTGTCTCAGATAGAGGACCACAGTTCACTGCTCGCTTTTGGGAGCACTTACACGGATTATTAGGGACTAAGCTCATAAGAAGTTCTGCCTATCATCCATAAACCAATGGGCAAACTGAACGGGTGAATCAAATCTTAGAAGATATGTTGAGAGCTTGTGTCATCTCGGCTAAGGGCTCATGGGAAAAATGGTTACCACTAGCTGAATTCTCGTACAATAATAGTTATCAAGAGAGCATAAAGATGGCACCGTTTGAAGCTTTGTATGGCCGGAAGTGTAGAACCCCGTTGAACTGGGTAGAAGCCGGTGAAAGGAGATATTATGGAATTGATTTCATTCAAGAAGCTGAAGAACAAGTCCGTACTATCCAAACCCACATGGCCGCAGCTCAAGCTAGGCAGAAAAGTTATGCTGATCGACGTAGAAAACCTATTGAATTTGAGGTTGGAGACTTCGTTTATCTAAAAGTCTCACCTATGAAAAGTGTCCAACGCTTTGGTGTGAAGCGAAAGCTTGCGTCGAGATACGTTGGTCCGTTTGAAATCATTGGACAAAGTGGTAAAGTGGCATACAAGATTCAATTACCTCCTGAGATGAGTGCTATCTTCAATGTCTTTCATGTATCCCAATTGAAGAAATGTCTTCGCGTCCCTGAAGAGAGAGTTCCATTAGGGGATATCGAGTTAAAATCTGATTTGACCTTTGAAGAAAAGCTGGTTCAAGTGATTGACACTTGTGAGCGAGTGACTCGGAGTCAGGTAGTCAAGTTCTATAAAGTCATGTGGAGCAATTAGGGTAGTGAACGCGATGCAACGTGGGAAAGAGAAGACTATTTGAGGGATGGTTATAAGGAATTCTATCAACAATGGTACGCTTTTCAAATCTCAGGACGAGATTTTTATAAGAGGGGAGGGCTATAACACCCCTGGTGTTTAGCTTCCACATTGCACTGCATTTCATGAACATGAGCATCATGCATCCCTTCGCGAACTTATATCACATGAAACATGATTTCGAAACATTGCAACATGTTGTATATTTCATGTGTGTTGTCTCTTTTATGAAATGTAAAGTGTGCAACACTTAAGTGCAACATGTGCCACTCACTTAGTGAAACAAGATTAGTTAATAATATGCAACAAGATCATGAAACATGTGAAACATGACTATGAAACATTTGCAACATTTCTTGTGTTTTCATTGTTTCAGTACATACCTTGCTTGATTATTGTGTGACCAATGTATGGTGTGGCTAAAAACTCTTTTAAGAAACTTAGTTACACCTAGAATGTCATTTGGGACATTGTTCGTGTTGATCACTTTGGCGAATTAGGTTCCCAAGTCATGGTTTGACCAAATTTGACCCCTGAACCCTTTTGTTTGACTGTTTAAAAAGTGTGTCTTAGGATGTTTGCATGTCTAAGCAACCTAAAGCAAAGATGTAGAGAATTATGTAAGGAACAAAAGTTATTTTATGGCCATCTCATGAAAATGTGCACAACATGCTCAAAAATGGTCCACAAGTAAGTTTTGAGGGCTATTTGGAAACTCAAAAAATTTCTAAGTCAAAAACCAGTTTTCAGTTTCTTTGGCCCGACTTTGGGGATGATTTTATTCTTGATTCTTTGGGAATTAGGTCTTGGTCTTTTAATAAGAATTGTAGACTATACAAAGGGCTACAATTTTCATTTAGAAGGTTTTTGCTAATGACCAACGGATTAGGAGGATGAGGGCCATCAAGTAACGCTGTCAGGCTCGATACGGTTAACTGAATCAGCATTTCAGTCAAGCTACAGTGACCTCCGTTTCAGAAAACGCCCGACGCGTGTGTGCCGTGCATCGCCGCTCGCCTGAGCACGCTAGCCACGCGCTGTGGATGCCCTGGCATGGCCAGCCACGTCTTGAGCACCCCGCGCGCCTGCCCGACGCACTCACCCGCTCCAGTTCGCATTTCTTCGCCTCCACCGCGCCCTGCGCCAAGCAAGCAGCCGCTCCACCATTGCCGCTCCTGCTTCGCTGTCGCCTAGCTCTCGCACCACCGCAAAAACGCATCGGCCAGCTCGTCTGGAGCTCCGCCGTGTTCGCCTCTCCGTCCTCCACCGTTTAGCCGATCCACTCGAGCTTAGGTAAGGTCGCTATGACCGTTTCCACCACCGCCGCCATGGCTGAGCATCGCTGGAGATGGCGCTCACCGTGGCCAGTGCACCACCGCACCATTCCTCCTTCCCTAGCCCTTATCTCATCTTCCCCATCTCATGTAGCAGCTCTTGTGAACACATTACCAACCAAGCCGGTCCGGTCATGCCGGAACGCGGCCACGCACCGCCGTGCGCCACGACAGAGCCACCGTGTGCCATGGTCGGCGTGCTTAGGGGCTGCTAGAGTCTAGGCTTAGGGGGTCGATCCACGTGGGGGAACTTGGGGAGCACGCTGGTGCCGTTGAATTTGCCGGAGGAGCCACCGTCGGCGAGCCTCACCGTGTGCCGCACCGTCGTCGTGCCTCCTGTGTTTTCATCTCGCTGACGGGTGGGGTCGGCTGACACCAGGACCCGCACGTCAGTGGTTGTGCATTCTTAGGGATAGCTCAAAAATGCAGTTTTGAATGCTGATTTGTGATTTTTGTAACTCCAAAGTGGTAGATCCAAATTGAGTACTTCCAATTTTGTTAGACTCACAGTTAGGTCTAGTATTTAAGAAAAATATGTCTTGAGCACTTTATGTAGAAATTTTGGATGAATTAAATAGGAACTTGAAAAGTTTTTTGAATGCATGCAAACTTGTTTAAATCATATCTTGAGTTTTCTTGATCCAAAAATTGTGAAATTTTGTGGGTAAGCTAGTATTGCTTAGTAGAAGCTCTGGTTAAAAATTGAGAGACATTGCATGTGTAGTTTTTGAGTTATAGAATTTCCTTTTATCTTTGGTTGATACTTGTGTGAATTTTTGTAAATTATCTATGAATCCTATGGCCATGAAACTTGGTAGGTAGTATCTTGGTACCTTATAGATGCTAGGAAAAATATGAAATCTGTTGCTTGACACTTTCCACTAAGGTTTCCTAATTATGTCATTTTAAGCCATTCTGCCTTTCCATTTTTGTGTAGGCTGTTGTACTTACTAAAATGGTGTGAAATTTTTATGATAGTCTACTTAGGGCATGTAGGGTCTACTGTAATTTTTGTAGATTTAATGGTGTAGCTTTCGTATATGTTTACTATTTCCTCTAATTAATTAAATAAATTAAGAAAGGTATTAGAGGAAATGTTTTGGGAATGAACACCCGACGTTCTGGTGTTCTTGTGATATGTGTGACATGTGAGTAGATTTAGTGTTGTCCAATTATATGTTTACCTCATGAGTTACTAAGTATTTCGTTTGCATTATGTCCCTCTAGACAGATCTGGGGACTTTAGAAAGCTCCCCATGATATTTTGGTTTTCTGTGATTGTAATGAATACAAGAGTTGTAGATAATCTATGTATCTAGCTCTTGTCAAAATTTGAGGGCATTTGGCCTAGTAGTTTAGAAACTACATCTGTTTAAAGTTATGTTCCAGTCTTTGCTTATTCTCTGCCTTGTGAGGATAGAGTTCTGTTTATTTATGAGTTCGACCTGGTAAAGGTTTGAATCATGCTCTGAGGTCTGAAAATGTATTGTAGACAATTTTATAAGCTTTCCAGATTGTCTTGTTGCATATCATTTGGATTTATAAATCTCCAGTTATGGCTAGTTTACTGTACCGCTACATAGTCTCCATTTGGTTGTAATACAAATGCTTGAGTGTATGCTTGTGCAATGTTCTCATTGATTGTTTAGGGGTTAGCCTAACTTGAGAATATGCTTAGGTGCAGGTGCTAGGTCATTAACGAAAGATGAGCAATTATACCTTAGGTTGTATAAACGTGGTAAGTGAAAGTGATTTGAATAGGGCTTAAGTTGGAATATGCAAACTACAGCGAACATGTGCATTCCCCGAGCATCCCCGACATTCGTTCATGTGCATCCATGATATTTATCTTGTGCATTCATGAAATAGGTGTGCCGGAGGGAGTGACGTTGCTGGAGTTCGAGGGAGCCAACCAGGAGGAGGAACCCGAGGTGCAGGAAGCCGACGAAGCAGTCGCCGCGGAGGAATTGCCCGAGTGCCCTGACCACCAGCCTTCCTCGTTCCTGAAAGGCAAGCCCCGGAGCATATTAAGCCTCCCATGTTTTTACAAATACATTGAGTATCTTTTATTGTTGATGATGCATTAAGTATAGGAATTGGTTGGAACCAATTGCTGCATTATATATCCTTCCTTGTCCAGATATCGCACTGGAATCCTATTTAAGTTCAGGAACGGGTTAAATGCTTAGCCATGCTTAGTGCGGTACAAGTCAGGTGATTTCCTATCACCTGCGAGCTTTAGGATGAGGTGGGTCACGGTTGGCTATATTTGCTATCGTAGAAAAGAACCATATGAATAATGAATTAAGACCGGGCGGGGTCTTGTGTAGGTTTGAACATAGTGACTCCGTCTGAGTCGTTTAAGGACCGATACGCTGTACGTCCTCATGTCATGTTGAACGCAGCCTAACACTTAGCTGGCCAGATAAGTCGTTCCGACCGCGAAGCCTAGTAGATCGACTCAGGCCAGGGATGCGAGCAGTGGCGACATTCTGGAGGTAGTAAGGATGTGCGGAGAGCCATTGGCATAAGTCCAAGGCGGGTTAGAGTCCCGAACAACCTTGGCAGAGTGGTTCTCTGAGAATGTCGATCTGTTCGGACTCGCGACTCCTAAATCGTACCAAAGGTGACTTGTTGCGACCCTGACAGGGGAAGCAGGGTTTGTGTTTAGGAATACCCCTCCAGCTAGATAGGAATCGATTCGAATCGTTGTCTCTCCTGGATAGTGAGAACTTGACTGAGCAGTGGCAACATAGATTCAATTAATTTAATGATATGGTTAAATAGATGATGATAAGGTTGCCACAATGAATACCTGATATGGTTATTAATGTTTGCACCCTAATAAAATGATTGCTTAGTACAGGTGCTAATATAGATGACAGGTTAATGGCTAAAAAGTCACTGCTAGTTCAAGTTAAGAGTTGATCATTATTACTTATGCTTTTCTGCAAAAAGAAAGTGTCAGCCAGCTCCACTACATTAAGCTATGCATAATCCTTGGTGTCATTTGTTTGGTTTTCGACGGGTAAGTCTTGCTGAGTACATTCCCGTACTTAGGGTTTATTCCCTCTTGTTGCAGATGACCTTCTATATCAGGGATTCTGCAAGTATTGTCTCCACCCGGCGGGTGATGAAGACTAGATCATGGGCATGATCTCTTTTCTCTTATCTAAATGCTTTTGCGGTCTGTGATCAGCAAACCAGTATGTGTATTTGAACTTGGTGTGTGAGTTAAACTATTTGCTTCCGCATGTTTACAAGACTTGTTTTGTAATAACAATGACTCTCTGATGATGTAATCTATTTGCGAACATCCGGGAAATGTTGTAACGTATGATATGTTATATTGAATTACTGTGATCTTGGTTGTATGCAAGTTGGTTTGAAATCCTTTGAGATTTCGGTTGACTACCGGGTTTATATGGGCTCAAGTTCGAGAATTTGATCGTTTCGGCGATTGTTTTTGTACTTGTGCTCTTATAAATTGGTCGGTTCTGTGATAGCCAGCTTCCTAGCCTTTTGCTTGCTGGGGACTAGACATGATTAGGCCTTTCAAGCAGCGCCAGGTGGTTTCCTGTAACACCCTCAGTGTTACACTATACAGTCTATCGCTAAAACACTGCATGAGCATCATACTTATGTGTAAATGTGTGTAATATAGGGTGTAAAGCAATATACGGTACTTGAAATGTTTATCAGAAATGCAAATCAAATGTTATATTTCATGTCATGTTGTGTCACTTAGGGTTCTAGACAAATGTTTATTGAACGAAAATGCTATAGAACACATACCCGATACTTTACGTGATCTCCACAGATGCTCCGGCACGTTTCTCCATATCTCCAAGATATTTCGCCAACTGCTGAGCAGCACACATTCTGCTATGTGCTCTATGGAGAAGACCCAGTCTCCGATCTCTCCCTACACGTGCTATGGGCTCTATGCTCTATGTTATGGGTGGTCGGCTATGGTTCCTTGTTCATGCCTGTTCCTCCTACACGTGCACGGGCTTCACGCTTGACAGTTATGGAATACGGGCTAGCCAAGGCCAAGAGCCTAGTAAAGAACTAACTGCTCAGACTGCTACTTATACTACTGTATAATCACATTAGGGTTAACAATACAATGATTTTTCACCGAAATACTAGCAAACTGCATAAACATGCACATGTCACTTTACAACATTTATACACATAGATAAATGTTTATCTACGCCTTCGTGCGTTTTAACTGTCTTCTCTAGTCATTAGTAGATTATTCTCCGAGCAAGTCATTGGGCTTGGCCATCACCGTCCATCTCGCCGAATAGGTCAACATCACCAGCCAGTTTCTTCGCCGTGTCCTCCACCTCATCTTCTAGCTAACGATGCTCCATCACACCCATCCCTCTGGCGAATCCGACCCCTATCACTTGAAGGTCAATGACAGGGTAGTGGGATTGGACCACCGCTAGGGCATGTGTAATGGTGGTGATGGTGGCGTCGCTGTTGAAGCTTTTGAAGTTCTCCCTCGCCGCCTTGCACCTGTCGATGATGGTGTCCGGGTGTGGCGGCCTGCCATTGTGCTAAGGAGCCACTTCCATGTCGATGTAGTCGAGCACTGGCTTGACTCTAGCAACTATGGCATCGAGCTTGTTCCTTTAGGTTTGCTCCTGCACATCAAACTATGCCTTGGCCCTCCGACGATAGTCTGCAGGCATCACAAGGGTCCATCAAGCAAAGAAATTACTCTAGCAGTAACTCCGATCATGAAGTACTCACCATTCAACTCCTCGGCTAGCTTCTCCACCTGCCCTACCATCTTCTCCTCCTCCTCCTAGAGTTGACCAATGACTTGGCATAGCTGAACTGAGCTCCACGTCTTGCTCTACAAGCATAACGGTCATCAACAACAATAAGACTTCAGCAATGCAAAGCAAATTTGTTGATCTACCACACCTTTTCTCTGCTCAGAGACTGTTTGTTAGCTGCTCGGATTTGCACTCCAGCTATGTAGAAACACTCATCAGCTGCTCAGAGACAGTGCCTAGCTATTTGGACCAGCCCCACAACTACTCAAACATGGTCGCCAGCTACTCGGATAGAGCCCTCTTTTGGTATTCCAGATCCCACGCGTTGGACTTGGCAAAATCCCACTCGCGCTACGCCCTCTAAATGTTTTTCTCCATAAGCTTCATTGCCTCCTTCAACTTTGTGTTCTCCTCAGCGAGGGGCTCCATCCTCTTGATCAGCTATCATCGTTGTTCGGTAGTTCAAGCTATGCCCTACAAAAGCACCAAGATTACAAAGAACTCCAATCTCCAACATCAAAAACGAACATTGAGGACACAATGCTAACCTTGATCTGCTTCATCACCATGGAAAAGGTGGACTCCAGCATCCTGAGCTCCCTGGTGGTGTCCTCCACCTCATTGACCACCACTTCGTTGCCCCGCTTGTAGAGAATTTGGATGGCCTGAGGTCATGATTCCTCACGCTTGATCTCTTCCACCTTGTCCTCCTCCTCCATAGTCGGTGGCACCACCTGAGGGCTCGATGGCCGCACAGCGCATCCGACCATGCCCTTTGATGTCTCTAGGAGAGCTGTCTACTCATCTGGCACCACCGGCTTCTCCGCTCCAGACTCCAGTGCGGCGTTAGCAACTCCAGCCTCTGGCTCCGAAGACCCGGTGGCTCCCACCATTGCCTTGGGCACCGCCGTTGGCTCATCCACCATCGATGCCGGTCGTTCTCCGCTGCTAAGTTCATCAACAGCTGCGGTTGACTCCTCCACAGGCCACTGAGCACCTAGGGACTCCGGGACAGGGTCTATCGGCATTGCTTCCGTGCTGGGACTAGGCCCTAGCTGCTCACCGGTCTGGATGGACGGATTCAAATTGTCGACAGAATATCATCGGCAGTCCACCAAGGGGTATCCTGCGATGTTAGATTTGTCGGTGGGGGTGCACGTAATCAGGAACTAGATGGTGACAAAAGGCACAAAGACAGCGATTTAGACAGGTTTGGGCCACCTGATCGATGTAATACCCTATGTCATGTGTCTTTAGTGTATTGTATTGAGATGTAGTAGATAGATCTTGATGGATCGTCTATGTATCTTATCCACTAGGGGACCCCTGCCTCTCCTTATATAGTCTGGAGGAGCAGGGTTATAAGGTAAGTATCCTATTTGGTACTATACAATGTCTTGCGATGCACGCCGAGCAGCGCCGTGCATGCCTTGATCTTGTGGGCTGAGCCACCCCTGGGGGCACAGCCCATGTCTTGTCTTGAGGATATCAGGGGCCATACCCTCCACAGCTAGTCCCTAAGCCTAACAGTAGGGGACATAGTCGCATGGTGCCAGGGTCAGAAAGTAGAAGACCAGCTGAGTAGGCAGCCAGTCCCCGGGCGTAGCCTTGAGATGAGAACAAGCACATTCACCGCAAGGTGAAGTGTGCCCACTTAGTCCCCGAGCCTACTAGAAGATGAAGAATGAATCTTATAGCAGGGTCAAAGAAGTCTAAAAGCTTACCGACGTCGTCTGACATGCGTGTATCAAGACCCCAAACGTGCTGCCCAAGATTAGCACCCTGATCCGAACAGCATGGAGGAGCTTGATAGCACACCGACGAGACATAGTAAGATCCGACCACCAAGGGAGCACCGAGGAGTCCCTAGTGTCACTGGCGATGACCGAGCACCGAGGAGCGAGGAGTCCTCGACATCGTTAGCGATGTCTAAGCACCGAGGAGCGAGGAGTCCCCGGCGTCATTGGTGATGATCGAGCATCGAGGAGGGAGGAGTCCCCAGCGTCGCTAGTAATGACTGAGCACCAAGGAGCAAGGAGTCCTCGGTGTCACTGGCGATGACCGAGCACTAAGGAGTAAGGAGTCCCCGGCAATGTTGGCGATGACCGAGCACTGACGAGCGAGGAGTCCCCGACATCGCTGGCGATGATCGAGCACCGAGGAGCGAGGAGTCCCTGGCGTCGCTGGCGATGACCGAGCACTAAGGAGCGAGGACTCCCCAGTGTCACTGGTGATGTCCGAGCATTGAGGAGCGAGGAGTCCCCAGCGTCGCTGGTGATGACCGAGCAACAAGGAGTCCCCGGTGTCACTGGCGATGACCGAGCACCGAGGAGTCCCTGGCATAGGCAGCGATGTTCGAGCACCGAGGAGCGAGGAGTCCCCGGTGTCGCTGGCGATGACTGAGCACCAAGGAGTCCCCAGCGTAGGCGGTGATGTTCGAGCACCGAGGAGCGAGGAGTCCCCGGCGTCGCTGGCGATGATCGAGCACCGAGGAGTCCCCAACATAGGCGGTGATGTTCGAGCACCAAGGAGTCCCCGGCGTAGCTGGCGATGTTCGTGCAGTGAAGTGTGCCCACTTAGTCCTCGAGCATGAAGAATCCAAGCGCTAAGGAGTAACCGGCGTAGCTGGCGATGAAGCACGAGCGGCGAACAGTCTGGTCAACTGGTCGGCGGCGAAGTGAGCGTTGAGTAGAAACGACTGGCGAACAGTCTGATCAATTGGTCGATGATGAAGTCCATGAACCTAGCGGTTCGACCAGTTGATCGGTGGAGAAGTTCGAGCATCAGGTGATCTGATCACCTAGACTCTGATCCTGTAAAACAAATATGTAGAATGGGTAGTACATGATGTAAAAATAAATGAACTCTGGAGAAAAATCAGCAATGGTGATGAATCGCCGTATGCATCTCAGCGATCAGTTGGCATGAAAAATATATTTATGTTTAATATAAACTGCCAGAACAGTTAGTGTGTAGCTGAATCTCTAGCCCTAGCTAGCCCATAGTCGATAACATCGAGCACGGAGCCCGTGCATGTGTAGGAGGAACAGGCGTGACCAAGGAGCCACTACCGACCACCCATAACGCAGAGCGTGGAGCCTATAGCACGTGTAGGGAGGAGCCGGAGACTGGGCCATCTCTAGAGGTGTCCTAGCATCAACTAGACTGTTTAGGGGTTTGGAAAATCATTTGGAGAGCAAACATGGAGAAAACAGTTCAGAGAAACATTGCGGCGATATATGGAGACTGGAGAATATTTAGAAAAATATTAAAGCGTACTTCAGAGGCGGTTCCAAGATCAGATCTATAGTTGTGGGGGCTGATGTAGCCAGTGATGAATCATCGTCGTGGACCGGCATGGATTTCCATGAGATTGATGACAAGAACGCGCTGTTGATTTGAGGTCCATCTGGCTCACCATGGATCAAGCACACACCCCTACCTGGCGCTCCAACTATCGACAGAATATCATCGGTAGTCCTCCATGGTGTATCCCACGAAGGTAGATTTGTCGATGGAGGTGCGCGTAATCAGGAACCGGATGTTGACACAAGGCGTAGAGATGGCGATTTAGATAGGTTCGGGCCGTCTGAATGACATAATACCCTACGTTCTGTGTCTTTGGTGTATTGTATTGAGATGTAGTAGATAGATCTTGATGGATTGTCTATGTATCTTGTTCGCTAGGGGACCCCTGCCTCTCCTTATATAGTCTAGAGGAGCAGGGTTACAAGGTAAGTATCCTATTTGGTACTATACAATGTCTTGCGGTGCACGCCGAGTAGTGCCGTGCACGCCTTGATCTTGTGGGCTGGGCCACCCCTAGGGGCACAACCCATGTCTTGTCTTGAGGATACTAGGGGCCATACCCTCCACACAAATCCTCCGTACGCCTCACTCTACATCAGTGAGCTCATTAATCCCCACAAGAGATAAAGATACGATAGCAAAATAAGTCCAAGGCAAGGATACTTACATGTCGGCTTCCTGGTACACTTCTCTGAACCAGCGATGCCTACCCGAGCCCCAAGCATGGCCCTAGGGTCAACCCACATGCCCTAGGGTGGAGGTCTCACGGCTTCTGCCATTGGCTTCTCTGCTGCTTGTTGCTTGGGGACTCCCTTCGCCTGATGCTCGGGGACTTCCTCCCCTCCCTTTGATTGTACCTCCAAGTGCGTGTTGCATGGAGGTGCTTCAATGCTCAGAGGAGGAGCCACTAGAGCCCCGTCATCATCCGACCACTCGAACATCGCCATACTTTGTGTCTGAGTGGTCTGGTCGCTGCCAATCGAGATGTCGCCCGGCTTGCGAGGAGCAGCACCCGTCATCTTCCTCTTCTTTCAGGCTGACTCATCTGCCGTTGCCTTCTTCCCCTGGACTTTCTCTGACACTAGGGAAGGACTCTTTGTACAACCAGCATCTATGCCTCTAGACTCCAACGAGGTGCTGACAGCACCCTCCTTAGGCTGAGTCATTCTCTGGGCATCCACTGCCTTTGGCCAATCAGTCCTCGGCATGCCCGAGAAGTACGTCGCTCATTCTTGTGAATGAATCTTTCCACAAGTGGATTAGTTCACTGCTCGGCAACGGTATAGGACAAAAAAGGATCAGGAACAAACAATTGAGATGTTTACTTGAGGCGGCAGGTTTATGCAGTTAAAGGCTCTCATCTGCCCTGACATGTTCGACAAGGCATTTGGAGCGAAAAGCCCTATGGCCCGCTCTAGCACATCATCCTTTGATAGCCTCTTCAACCTCTCCTAGGTGCCATTGGTGTCCCCCTTGAAGTCAAAGCCTACATGGGCCCTCTCCTTGCAAGGCTAGATGCGACGCACTATGAAGCTCGCTGCCACCAATCCACCATTCATCTTCATGCCCTTTATTAGGCCAGGGAGCTCCCTCACTTGCTCCATGTCAGCACTGCTCAGCCTCTCCGACTAGCTCCTCTGGTTGTCTAGAACATGGTCGACGTCATAACCGATGGCGAGATGGCTCTGCTTCATGTAGAACCACCGGGCGTTCCACCCCTTTAGCGAGGTGTTCAGCGGTATGGTGATGTACTCACCCGCCATTCCATTGTGGAGTTGAAGATAAACGCCACCGACCACCTTGGAACCGCCACCACCCTTCTTCTTCAGCCAAAATAGATGATGGAAGAGGTTGAAGTGGGGAAGAACTCCAAGATACGTCTCATAGAAGTGGATAAAAATTGAGATGTGCAAGATAGTGTTTGGGTGGAGATTGCATAGACTAACTCTCTAGAACTCGAACAGGTCCCTCAAGAAAGGATGAATGGGAAATCCTAACCCATGCCAGAAATAATCTTCAAAAACTACTACTTCATTTGTATGTGGCATCGAGATAGGCTCACCACTGGCTGGCCACCATCCAGTGGTGACATGGTCCTAGAGCCGCCTGCTTCCACCATCCTGATGATCTCTGTTGCCCCCATGTTCGATGGCACCCACTCATTGTCATGACTGGCTCCGACGGTCTCCTTCTTTGGCTTTCCAGCTCCTGTCTTCTGTGTCATCTCTCAGATCTTTTTTGGGATTGGTGGTAGAAGCATGTGTGAATGACAATCTAGAAGCACGAGGGCTGAGGAGGAAGACGAAGAGGCGAAGTGGCAAAGGTGGAAGCACAGGGTGTGGCGGCGCAGTTATAAAGTTGTAACACCCTTGGTGTTACACTGTATAGTCTATCGCTAAAACACTGCATGAGCATCATACTTATGTGTAAATGTGTGTAATATAGGGTGTAACACAATATACGGAACTTGAAATGTTTATCAGAAATGTGAAACGAATGTTATATTTCATGTCGCATTGTGTCACTTTGGGTTCTAGACGATTTTTTATTGAATGAAAATGTTATAGAATGCATACCCGACACTTTAATAAAGTTTATAGTACAAACTTCATAGGTGGTGATGAAATACTTGCAGTCGAGAATGGGATTCGCTAGATAGCTTCTTAATAGCTTGGAAATCGAAGTTGACGCGAATCCGAACAAAAACTTAGTCCTTTTCTTAATCGAAAATGTATCGACGAAGCGAAGTTTCAAATTTTTATAGGACAATTGATTTAAGTAGTAGCATGGTTTTAGGGTTTGTTTTAGTAGCTAGACATCCCATCTCGAGCGTTATATAGTTAGTTTAGCAACTGGATCATCGAGTTGGATTTTTGGGCAACTTTAAAAATCATGCAAGACACTTTTCTGAATGGTCGTAGCATCTAGCCACGGTCACCGTGACTGGCTGGCATCGCCACTCGCCACACATGCACCTATGTGCACTGTCACGTGGGCTTTATGCCCCACTACCATGCTTGTGCATGCACTCAAGCACACAAACAACCATGCTCGCACGAGCACGCCGCACCTAGTGGCCTGGCCGCTCGGCCACCACCGCTGTCGTCATAGGCCCGCTGCTCTGGCCTGCCCACTACCACCGCTTCACTATGTCACTGACCCCGTGCGTCGTGTCACTATGCTGCTACTATCTGTGGCTGCTTGTGCGAAGTCGCCAACGTGCGCTATGCCAGCGCCATCACGTCTGCCTACCGCTCTGCCGCCTCACGCTCGCCTATGCGGTACCGAGAGCGTGTGGCCACACTTGGCCCTACCGCACGTTGCCTTGCCCACCTGCCTTGCCATCACATTGGTGCTTGATGACGCTGCATTGCTGCCTCCTTAGAGCAGCGCCATCCGCTGCGGCGTGTGGGCTGAGCCACCATCGTTGCCTTGCGGTTTATGGCCGTGTGGCCCAATGTCCTGAGCACGTTGGTTGTTTCCCCATCACCCTATAGCCATACGTGATTGTGCATTGAAGTGACAGCCATGTCCCACCATGGCAGCGATGAGCCATGCCATGTCGGTCTTCCTTGTTCCTCTGGCGCCATGGTCGCCGAACCCGCTCCTCTGAATTTGGGTCAATGGAGCCACCTCATCCAATTAACCCCGTCCACAACTCCATCGTGTAGCCAGCCAACCGCCCATCCCCACCTTGCAGTGGGCCTCACCGTGCCATGCTTCAATTTAGAGTTTTCCTCTCGTTGAGTCATTAAGACCGTCGTGGCACGCGTCGAAGGTGAGCTCCCTATCTAGTGCAGCTCATGTCAATTCGTCGCACCGCTAACTTCGCCTCCACCTCATCACCCTACGCACCTTTGCCTAATCACTACCACCGCCTAGCCTCCCCTGACATAGCCTTGCCACCGCCATGCTTCACCGCACCGTCCGTGCCCATGTGACCAGCTTGGCTCGGGCCACCTCCGGTCGAACCACCGCCTCGATTGGTTCTGTGGTGAGTTCCTTGAGCTCACTAGCTACCCCAATTTATCCGGTGTTGTTGTAACTCACCGGAACACCACCGCCGTGATTGCAGGAGCTCTGCTACCATGGACCAGCCTTGCTGCAGTGTCCCAGCTCATGCTTCCTTCGCCTAGTGCTTTGCGTTCAAGCCTAGTAAGGTATCGGCTCCATAGATAGGGTGGGGAAGGGCTGGTCTGGCCGGCATAACCGCCCTGTGCTAGCACCGCCGCACTGGTGCGTGCGGGTGTCTGAGAGTATAGTCGTTGCGAAGATAAGTAGTTCCAAGGGCTTATCTACGAGGTAGATGACTATAGGAATAGTGCTGTTGGTCTCTGAGTCATTCACCGTTAGGTTAGGGCCGTTTTCACAAAACAGCAGAAGCGCGCGGCCTTCCCCGTCATGGGCCATCGTCGCCTGGCTAGGCCGCGCGTGCATCGCGCACACGCGCGTTGTGCCAAACTGGGCCGACCGCTCGCGTCTTGGGCCATGCGGTAGAATTAGGTTTTCCAATTTTCAGTAAAGTTATGAATGTTTATTCAATTTAGTTTTGAGCTGAACTTTGATAAATTGTAGTAAATCTTTTAGATGTCCAAAAATAGTGAAACAAAATTTGTTAGGTTCACAAAAATGCCATCTATCTATTAGTGTAGGTAGTTTACAGTTAGCTATGACCACGGTAGGTTCATAAATTTGATTTAGAAATCTTAGTATTACTTAGCTTAATATTTAAAGGAATTTTTGTGGCAAATTGATGATGGCTTTAGCCATGAAATTTTTATAGTAAGATCATTACATTATTATGCACTCACTGTAATTTTTGTAGCCCTAGAGTAGGTTGATAAATAGAGTAGCTAGTACCCCTTGTTTTATCATATATAGAGTAAATCGGTATTAAGAGTAAGAATACCTTTAGTTGTGAAGATAATATATGTCATGCTTCATACTTATTAATGGTAATAGTGGGTAACTTAGCACATTAGTTGGTAGAACTAGCCTAGTAGCTTGATAGATGTATTTATATTTTAAGAGCTGCTGTTGCCTGTATTACTAAGTGTTGCATCATCATTTCATGCATATAGATCACGAGTTGGTAGAGTTCAGTGCCCGTGAATGAACAATATTATGAGGAGGTCATTAAGGAGTATGAGGAGGAGATGCTCATGTAGGAGGGAGCCCCAGAGCCTTTTGGTGCTGACTTTGTTGACCCACCTGCCTGCCTAAGGCAAGCCTCGGTGCATGACCCTTATTTTAAATGATCACTAAACATATATGATGTGTATTTACGTTATAGACATTTTATGTAAACTACATGCATAAATATATCTACCTATGAGTCCTACTAGTATAGGTCGAGTAGCTGCTATGCTTAGGATTTCGGTAGCATGAGTAACCTGCCGTTACTCATAATAGGTGATAATTATGATCACTCATGATAAAATGGTGGAAAGGAAAAGTGGTGACCAGGCAGGGATATGATTTGGGTACTAGTGGGTGTAAGAGGTTGTGTCCTGCGGCCAACAGGGCATAGCTTGGTTACACTTTTTCCCTGTCTATATCGGTTAAGGACTGACCGTTGCAATGGACGCTAGGCAAGTCACAGATTTATTATCCCGAGCACATACTTGGGTATGAGCGTAGGTAAGGCATGTTGCTCTCTTGTCATGGGTTCTGGCTCTTTCTAGACCGACTAACTGGAGGCGGGGATGGTGGAGGTCCTTGCACCGCACTAAGTCCGAGACTAAGAAGCAGAGGCTTGGAGTCCAAGTTTGGATGGGGACCTAGACTCCTTGATAGGAGGGTGATGGGTTGGTCCTGCTTGTGCCTGGGGTTATGAGTTTCGGGCGATTCTACCATAGTTGGTATTAGAGCCAACAATGGGTTACAAATTTGATCACTCTTTTCAAAAACTTAAAAATTTGACCAACAAAAGTTTTGTGAAAAATAGGATGCGCTAAAGTTATGTAAATAAGTATAAGCCCTAGCAATATGGTCTATCTAGGATAGCGACACTGGTTTTATCTAATCAGTTTTCTACAGGTACACTGACTTACGTTGCATAAGAAATCGCTTAGCATACGAAAAGTGAGTGTGTGATGTGCCGAAATTTTGTGAATGCCACTATATTCTGGCTTGAGTGAATGGATAGGCCGATACATGCATCATGATAATAGAATCTTGCTTAAACTAAAGTCCCCCCCTACACGTATAATTTGGATTAGTAAATTTATAGGATAACAAAAAGAATGCTTTAATAAATGTCTCGTCGTTTCTCTAATCCCTTGTTCTGATCTAGAAGGTTGTCCTAAGTGGTTGGTTCCTATCTCTTATAGATGAATCTGAGGTCCGAACGTGGGAGCACTAGTGTCGGTGCGGGCCACGGTCTTGGCGAGGGCCAAGGTGAAAGTGGTCGAGCCAATGAGCACGGTAATGGAGAGAGCCATGAGGCTCCACTATTGGCTCCTCCTCCTCCTCCACCACCACCACCACCGCCGATGACTCACACGGAGATGATGGCAGAAACAATGGCTGCTCGCCGCGAGTCACCCCATGCCATGGAGCTACTAGCATAGGCTGTCGCTGGCTTCGCCCGTGGAGGACACGAGGGCAATGGTGGGAATGGAGGTGGTGCCCGTGGTCCTGAGGGGCCCTGCTCTTTCCAGGATTTCCTCAAGACCCACCCGCCCACTTTCACACCTATAGCTAAGCCCCTAGATGCGGAGCATTGGCTTCGCACTCTGGAGCAAAAGTTTCTGTTGCTCAACGTAACTGATGAGCAGAAAGTGTGCTTTGTAGCGCAACAGTTGTTGGGGTCTACGAGTGCATGGTGAGATACCTTCAATGCTATGCAGCAGCTAGATCACCGGGTGACCTAGCAGGAGTTCACTGTAGCATTTAGAGAATTTTATATTCTTACTAGTGTTCTCAACAGGAAGCTAACTGAGTTCCTAGACCTTCAGCAAGGTAGTATGTCCATGATGGACTATGTCAATAAATTCAATCACTTGTCCCAGTATGCTGGAACTCATGTGGATGCAGACGAGAAGAAGAGGGATCGCTTCTATCGCGACCTCTCTTGTAGCCTTTTGGAGAAATTGTATACTGGGAACTATCAGACCTTTGGGGCAATGATGAATGATGTCATCGACATGGAGGGCTTACAGCGAGATTCCTAGGTGGAATGGAAGCATAAGCGGGTGGCTACGGGGTCTTCTAGCCACCCCTAAACTAAAAAAATATAGGTTGTCTAACAGGTGCCCTATCAATCATCAGGCGGGCATTCATTTCGACAGCCCCAACATACTTCTCAGGCTTCTTCCACACAGTACCATACACCTACACAATAGGTGCCACACTAGTAGACCCAAGGACAGCAGGCCCCACCTTGTCTGGGATAGGGAAACAAGCTGGGTGCTTGTTTCAAATGTGGCAAGGATGGCCACTATGTCCGAGAGTGTCCCCAAAACTAGCTAGCCCAGTCTGCTCAACCATCGGCTAACTCCAGGCTAGTCAAGCGGACAACGATCAAGAAGAAAGTGCTAGTCAGCCGATCTGGACACATGAATTTCACAGATGCTGAGTAGATATTACAGCAGGAACCGGTGATGGCTGGTATGTTTACCATTGATTCCCATCTAGCTTATGTGTTGTTTGATTCTGGTGCGTCACATTCATTCATGAGCATGGGATTTGTAGACCGACACAATATACCTCTTATGGCTATACCATATGCCTATAGAATGCATACTCTAGGTGCGCAGATGTGCATCAATACTCGGACGGACACAGTGAGCTTGGTATTAGCCACTCACACCTACCGTCTCTAGTTCATGGTGCTGCTTGGGCAAGGCATTGATGTAATTCTTGGGATGAACTAGTTGTGGGTATATGGAGTAGTCTTGGATTTGAAGCAGAGAATATTGGAGTTATGACTTCCTTCCTCTGAGGATCGGATGTCTCTTCCTGTACCCTCAGATCCAGTCTTACCTGTTGTTGCTCATGTTGAAGCCTCTCCTGATCTTACCTTTATTCCTGTGGTATGTGAGTTCCTGGATGTTTTTCTTGAAGATCTACCTAGGTTGCCACCGGACAGAGAGGTGGAATTCTCCATTGAGCTAGAGCCTGGTACTGCTCCTATCTCTCGACAGCCGTACCGCATGGCTCTGAAGGAATTGGCAAAAATGAAGAAGCAGCTGGAAGAGTTGTTGGAAAAAAGCTTCATCCGTCCTAGCTCCTCACCATGGGATTGCCCAACAATTTTTGTGAAGAAGAAGGATGACACTCTTTGGATGTGTGCGGATTATCACCCTCTTAATGCGGTAACCATTAAGGACAAGTATCCTTTGCCCCACATAGATACTTTGTTCAATCAACTAGCTGGTGCCAAGGCGTTCTCCAAAATTGACCTTTGTTCAGGCTATCATCAGATCAAGATTAGACCACAAGATATACCAAAGACGGCTTTTTCTACTAAGTATGAGCTATATGAGTACTTAGTAATGTCTTTTGGTCTCACCAATGCTCCTGCATTCTTCATGTACCTGATGAATTCAGTTTTTATGCCGGAGCTGGACAAGTTTGTTGTGATATTCATTGATGATATCCTGATATATTCCAAGAATGATGAAGAGCATGCCCAACACCTTCGGATAGTACTGGCTCGATTGAGGGAACACAAGCTGTATGTTAAATTCAGCAAGTGTGAATTTTGGTTAGATTGAGTGCAGTTTTTAGGGCATGTGCTGACACCTGACGGCATTTCTATAGATCCCAGCAACGTGAAAGATGTGTTGAATTGGAAGTCTCCCAAGTCTGTGCACTAGATGCGTCAATTCCTTGGTCTAGCTGGGTACTATCGGCATTTCATTCTAGACTTCTTCAAGATAGCTCAACCGATGACCAAGCTGCTCCAAAAAGAAGCCAAGTTTGATTGGAGCCTAGCCTATGAAGAAGCCTTCCAAGCTTTGAAGACATTTCTTACCACTGCTCCTGTGTTGGCCCAACCAGATATTTACAGACCCTTTGATGTATATTGTGATGCCTCAAAGATAGGGTTGGGATGTGTGCTTATGCAGGATGGGCAGTGTGATAGCTTATGCTTCGCGCCAACTGAAAAAGCATGAAGTGAATTACCCCACTCATGATTTAGAGCTGGCTACTGTGGTCCACGCTCTAAAAATTTGGAGGCACTATCTGTTGGGCAACAAAGTGTATATTTTTATAGATCATAAGAGCCTCAAATATATCTTCACTTAGTCTGAGTTGAATATGAGGCAAAGGAGATGGTTGGAATTGATCAAGGATTATAACTTGGAGGTACATTACCACCTAGGAAAGGCCAATGTGGTAGCTGATGCCTTGAGTCGAAAGTCACATCAGGTTGAGGAAACACCTTTGTCTCTCAACCATGCAGAGGTGCTAGCTCACATTGTCTTGACCTCAGAGTTGCTTGAGCAGATTATTCTGGAGCAAAGGCAAAACACTAAAGAAATTCCTCACATCAGGAAATTGATTGCCGAAGGGCGTGGTCCTCACTTTAGTATTGATGAGCAAGATGTAGTGAGGTACAAGGATAAATTGGTGGTTCCATCAAATGAGGAGCTAAAAAGGAAGATTTTGAATGAAGATACCATTCAAAGCTGTCTATCCATCCTGGCAGCAACAAGATGTATCATGATTTTGCGCCACTTGTACTAGGTGGTCCAACATGAAGCAAGACATCACCCAGTACGTCATGGAGTGCGACACTTGTGAGAGAATGAAGGCCGATCATATGCGAACTCTAGGATATTTATGGCCCTTGCCTATTCCTGTTTGGAAATGGGAGGATATTTCCATGTACTTCATTGTGGGTTTACCCCACACATCCAAGGGCTATAACTCTATCTAGGTCATTGCGGATCGCCTTACCAAGTCAGCTCATTTTCTCCCATTGAATTCCACATATTCTGCTAGAAAGTATGCCGAGTTGTACTTGGACCGGATTGTGACCCTACACGGAGTTCCCCTTACTATCATCTCTGATAAAGGATCAGTTTTTGTCTACCGCTTCTGGGAGCAACTCTAGGAGTGTCTTGGAACTAGTCTCCTCCATAGTTTAGCCTATCACCCCCAGACTGATGGCCAAACCAAAAGGGAAAACTAGGTGCTCGAGGACATGTTGAGAGCTCGTGCCATTTCTTTTCCTGAGAAGTGAGATGAATGCCTGAAGTTAGCTGAATTTTCTTACAATAATAGCTACCAAGAGAGCATTCGTATGGCACCATTTGAAGCTTTATATGGGAAGAAATGTAGGACATCACTAAACTGGGTTGAAGTGAGAGACCGTGGATATTTTGGGCCTAATTTCATCAAATAGGCTCGTGAACAAGTCATCATTATTCAGAGCCATTTGAAGGCAGCTTAGAGCCGTCGGAAAGCCTATATGGACAAGTGAAGAAGGCCCTTGCAGTTTGTAGTTGGGGATTATGTGTACCTCAATGTGTCTCCTATAAGAGGAGTGCATCGGTTTGGTATCCATGACAAGCTAGCTCCCTGATACGTGGGTCCTTACAAAATTTGGAAGCAGTGTGGCCAAGTTGCTTACCGTCTCTAGCTTCATGATATTTTATCTACGGTACACAATGTGTTTCATGTATCGTAATTGAAGAAATGTTTGCTGGGTTCCTGATGAAGCTGTAGAAATTGAAGGACTTCCACTCCAGTCTGATTTGACTTATATTGAGCACCCTATCAAAATCCTAGATGAAAAGGAAAGAGTGACAAAGAATAGTGTAGTAAAGTTCTACAAGGTGCAGTGGCAAAACCACTCTGAGGATGAGGCCACGTGGGAACAAGAGAGCTATATACTGAAGCATTACCCCTATCTTCTCTCTGGATCTGATAGGTAGTGGTTTACATTGAAATGTATTTCCTATCTTCTTCCCACACTAGGCATATAAAATCTCGGGTCGAGATTTTGTTTTAGGGGGGTAGATTGTAACACCCTTGGTGTTACACTGTATAGTCTGTCGCTAAAACACTGCATGAGCATCATACTTATATGTAAATGTGTGTAATATAGGGTGTAAAGCAATATACAGAACTTGAAACGTTTATCGGAAACATGAAACGAATGTTATATTTCATGTCACGTTGTGTCACTTAGGGTTCTAGATGAATTTTTATTGAACGAAAATGCTATAGAACACATACCCGACACTTTAATAAAGTTTGTAGTATGAACTTCGTAGGTGGCAATGAAATACTTGTGGTCGAGAATGGGATTCGCTAGATAGCTTACTTAATAGCTCAGAAAATGGATCGACGAAGTGAAGTTTGTGAATTTTTATAGGAGAATTAGTTTAAGTAGTAGCATGGTTTTAGGGTTTGTTTTAGTAGCTTGACATCCCATCTCGAGCGTTAAATAATTAGTTTAGCAACTGGATCATCGAGTTGGATTTTTTTGGTAGCTTTAAAAAGCGTGCAAGACACTTTTCCGAATGGTCGCAGCATCTGGCCGCGGTCACCGTGACTAGCCAGCGTCACCGCTCGCCATGCATGCACCTGTGTGCGCTGCTGTGTGGGCTTCACGCCCCACTGCCATGCTCGTGCACGCGCTCACGCACGCAAGCACCCGCGCACGCACGAGCACGTCGCGCCCAGCGTCCTGGCCGCTCAGCCACCACCATCATCATCGTGGGCCCACTACTCTGGCCTGCCCACTGTCGCTACTTTGTCATGTCACTGACTCTGTGCATCATGTCACAGCGCTACTGCTAGCCGTGGCCGCTTGTGCGAAGTCTCCCACGTGTGCTCTGCCACTGTCGTTGCGTCCGCCTACCGCTCTGCCGCCTTGCGCTGGCCTGTGTAGTACCATGAGCGTGTGGCCACACTTGGCCCTGCCGCACGTTGCCTTGCCCGCCTGCCTTGCCGTCACATCGGCACTCGACAATGCTGCACTACTGCCTTCTTAGACCGGCGCCATCCGCTGCTGCGCGTGGGCCGAGCCACCGTCGTCGGCTTGCGGTTTATGGCCGTGCGGCCCACCATCCTAAGCACATTGGCCGTTTCCCCATCACCCTGTAGCCTTTGGCGACTGTACACCAAAGTGACAGCCACGTCCCACCACAACAGCAATGAGCCACGCCATGCCAGTCTTCCCTGTTCCTCTACCGCCGTGGTCGCCGGACCCGCTCCTCTGAATTCAGGTCAATGGAGCCACCTCGGTCCAATTAACCCTGTCCGCAACTCCGTTGTGTAGCCAGCCAACCGCCTGACCCCACCTTGTAGCGAGCCTCGCCGTGCCATGCTCTAATTCAGAGTTTTCCTCTCGTCGGGTCATTAAGACCGCCATGGCACGCGTCGAAGGCAAGCTCCCTATCCAGTGCAGGTCATGTCAATTCGTCGCCCCGCTAACTTTGCCTCCACCTGCTCATCACCGCGCGCAACTTTGCCTAATCTCTACCATCGCCTAGCCTCCCCTAATGTAGCCTTGCCACCGCCGTGCACCACCGCACCGTCCGTGCGCACACAGCTAGCTTGGCTCAGGCCACCTCTGGTCGAACCACAGCCTCGATTGGTTCTATGGTGAGTTCCTTGAGCTCACTAGCTACCCCAATTTATCCGCGTTGTTGTAACTCACCGAAACGCCACCGCCGTGATTACAGGAGCTTCGCCGCCATGGACTGGCCTTGCTGCAGCATCCCAGCTCACACTTCCTTCACCTAGTGCTTCGCGTTCAAGCCTAGTAAGGTATCAGCTCCGTAGATAGTGCGGGGAAGGGATGGTCTGGTCGGCGTAATTGCCCTGTGCCAGTGCTGCCACGCCAGTGCGCGTGCGGGTGCCCGAGGGTATCGTTGTTGCGAAGACTGGTTGTTCCGAGGGCTTATCTGCGAGGTAGATGACTATAGAAATAGTGTCATGGGTCTCAAAGTGATTCGCCGTTAGGTCAGGGCCATTTTCGCAAAACAGCAGAAGCGTGCGGGCCTCCCCGTCGTGGGCCGTCGTCGCCCAGCAGGGCCACGCCCCCGTGTGGGCCACGCCAAGCATCGCGCGCGCGCACGCATTGTGCCAAACTAGGCCAAGCCACTTGCATCTTGGGCCACACGGTAGAATTAGGTTTTTCAATTTCCAGTAAAGTTATGAATGTTTATTCAATTTAGTTTTGAGCTGAACTTTGATAAATTATACTAAATCTTATAGATGTCCAAAAATAGTGAAACAAAATTTGTTAGGTTCACAAAAATGCCATCTATCTATTAGTGTAGTTAGTTTATTGTTAGCTGTGATAAGGGTAGGTTCATAAATTCAATTTAGAAAGATTAGTATTACTTAGCTTAATATTTGTAGGAATTTTTGTGGCAAATTGATGATGGCTTTAGCCATGAAATTTTTACACTAAGATCATTAGATTATTATGTACTCATTGTATGTCGGTGTAGAAAGTGACCAACACGTAAATATTTATAGTTTTGTCATACAATGTGATCGGAGGTGGCCTAGCACTCAATGACACAAGGTTTATATTGGTTCAGGCAATATACCCTACGTCTAGTTTGAGTCGGTCAGTGACTTTATTCCTGAGCCCAAGTGCTCAAAGTTTGTGGTGGGGTTACAAATGAGAAGGAGAAAGACGGGAGGTACAAGAGGTCTAGTCGGACTCTGGTGAGAGGGGCCAAGAGTGATGGGAGCTCTACTATGTGCTATGTGTTTGAGTGTGTGCTTGTGGTTTGAACCTGGAGGTTCTGTTGTGGTGTACTAGTGAACCTAATCGATCTGAAGCAACTGAGTCATGTTGGAGAGAGAGCATCCCCTTTTATAGATGAAGGGGATGGCCTTACAAGTGAGAGGGAGAGAGTGCGTATGCTTACTAAGTCTTGTTGCCCACATCGGTGGGTACAAGATGATGGTAGGCACCCATAATACTATTTTAGTGTCATATGCACATGGGAGGTTGCGTCGTCTTCTTCAGGTATGGTAGATGTCGGTGCCTACCATACTGTTGTTACCTAGAGGGTTTTACCATGTTCGCCTGGTATGGTAAATATCGGCACCCACAACACTGTTGATGCCTTAGAGGCACGTGGGAGAGCCTTACCGTATTTGTCTGATATGGGAGTTGATGGCACCCACAACACTATTGGGGAAAATGTCAGTGCCTACAACACTGCTTGGGCTCTGTCATGCTAGGGAGGTTGCAGGGTATTGTCCTAAAGGTGTACAGGGTATGGTCATTGGCATTACGTTTGACTTGGGTGCCCTGCCTTACTTTCTCTGTCTGTATCCTGGTCCTTACCGAGCGGGCATCCCCGGTCGGTTGGTCCCAGTCGGCTCTGATTGTGCTAGTCGAAGAAGAGCTGTAAGCAGGGGTTCGGCGCATCCATGGTCGGAGAAGCGGGTCAGAGTCGGAAGTGGTGTTTGGCCAGGCCTTCCGATCAGAGAGGTCGTCCGGAGGTGGGCTAGAGACCGAAGTGAGCGCTCTGGTCAGAGAGGTGGGCCGGAGTCGGAAGCGGGCACCGTTCCTCCTCGGCCAGGCCTTCCCAAGAGTTTGCGCATTGGTTCACAACATTGTCTGCTGGGCCAAGCCTTTGCTGGGAAGCCAGTCCATGAGGGACCCCGGGTTTATGAACCCGACACTATAATTTTTGTAGCCCTAGAGTAGGTTGATAAATAGAGTAGCTAGTACCCCTTGTTTTATTATATATAGAGTAAATTGGTATTAAGAGTAAGAATACCTTTAGTTGCGAAGATAATATATGTCATGCTTCATACTTGTTAATGGTAACAATGGGTAACTTAGCACCTTAGTCGGTAGAACTAGCCTAGTAGCTTGATAGATGTATTTATATTTTAAGAGCTATTATTGCCGTATTACTAAGTGTTGCTTCATCATGTCATGCATGTAGATCACGAGTTGGTAGAGTTCATGCCCATGGACGAACAAGATTACGGGGAAGTCATTGAGGAGTATGATGAGGAGATCCTCATGTAGGAGGGAGCCCCGAAGCCTTTTGGTGCTGATTTTATTGAGCCACCGCCTGCCCAAGGCAAGCCCCAGTGCATGACCCTTATTTTAAATGATCACTGAACATATATGATGTGCATTTACGTTACAGGCATTTTATGGAAACTACATGCATAAATATATCTACCTATGAGTCCTACTAGTATAGGTTGAGTAGCTACTATGCTCAGGATTTCGGTAGCGTGAGTAACCTGCCATTACTCACAATAGGTGATAATTATGATCACTCATGATAAAATTGTGGAAAGGAAAAGTGGTGACCGGGCGGGGATATGGTTTGGGTATTGGTGGGTGTAAGAGGTTGTGTACTGTGGCCAACAGGGCATAGCTTGGTTACACTTTTTCCCTATCTGTGTCGGTTAAGGACCGGCCTGTTGCAATGGACGCAAGGTAAGTCACAGGTTTATTATCCCGAGCACATACTTGGGTATGGGCACAGAAAAGGCTTGTTGCTCTCTTATCATGGGTTCCGGCTCTTTCCAAACTGACTGATTGGAGGTAGGGATGGTGGAGGTCCTTGCACTGCACTAAGTTCGGGACTTAGAAGCGAGGGCTAGGGGTCCAAGTTTGGATGGGGACCTAGAGCCCTTGACAGGAGGGTGATGGGTTGGTCCTGCTTGTTACTGGGGTACAAGCGGGGCATATGTTTTTGGGGTACCCAGCTGGGCACATTGATTCACGAATCACCACCGTGTCGGTATGACTTGTCTTAACTCTAGCATCGTAGTAAGAACTGAAAGAGGAAAGGTCATGAAATGGAACTGATTGCTCTACTCTTGCTTGAAAGTAGAATAGGTGCTTACATAGAATGGCTAGATAATAAATTAATCATGTCTACTAATAATAACATAAATAAGGACTCACTATTAGTATTGCTTTCTACAAAAAGGAAACCAGCAAACCATAAAGCTTTGCATATCCCTTGGAGTCGAGAAACTATTCCCATTAGTCGGATAAGTCTTGCGTGTACATTATATACTCAGGGTTTATTTACCCCTGTTGTAGGTAATGCTTGAGGAGTACCATTGTGTGAAGGATTCTTCTGGTGGGCACAGACAGATCCTTGCTCTTTATCGCTAGATGTTTATTTTTATTCCGCTGTTTAATATTCCACACTCTGACTTTGGAAATGTAATAATGTACTTTTATGAACTATAGATGTATGAAATGAATTAAGTATTGTAACTCATTCTCATTATTGGACCCTTGGGGGAAAATGTGGATCTTTCGGGCTCTCCCTTGGGGTGTGCTCGACGGATACCGCCCGCTGTAGCTTGCTTTTGAGGTGCTTAGTGTCTGAGGAAGATGAGCACCTCCATAAGTGCATTGTTTCGGACGGTTCTACCACAAAAGCACTCTCCCACCTTCGCGTTCGAGGGTTTTTGGGAAACCGCTCCATGATTTACGCCTCTCCGAATTCTCCACAACAGCGTGGTGGGACGTTACCGTAGCTTTCACGCAACTACAGCCCGTATCGCTCATTTATCATCGTAATTTGTTACTGCTCACCGAATATTCACCGACTTCTCCACCATCTGTTATGGCTCAGTAATTACTACTGTACAACCATTACTCTGGTTTTTTCTCCGCGATTTGATTTCTCTAAGGTTTCCATTTTAGGCTCGGGGACTGCATTATCAGTACGACTTGGTTCCTTGCCACACTGGGGACTTTCTTCTGTTGACTGCTATTTCTGACCCTGGCACCACGTGACCACGTCACCTACTGTCAGGCTCGGGGACTAAGTGGGCATACTTCACCTTGTGGTGAATGTGCTTTTCTCATTTTGGGGCTATGCCCGGGGACAGGCTGCCTGTTTGGCTGGTCTTTTGCTATTCTTCTACTTTGGACCCTGGCACCATGTGACTGCGTCACCTACTGTCAGGCTCGGGGACTAAGTGGGCACACTTCACCTTGAGGTGAGTGTGTTTGCTTTAATCTGGAAGACTCCGTACCGCCTTAAGTTGAAGAAGACTATCTCCCTTTCTCGTGGTCGGACTCTAAGTGGGCACACTTGGTCCACTACGAGGAAATTTTTGATTTTGAACTTAAGCTCCTTATATCCTTATGGCAAGCCTAACTTGGGATACACTCATCGGCGATGGTTCACACTGCTCGGCGATGGTTCACACTGCTCGGCGAAGGTTCACACTGCTCGGTGATGGTTCACACTGCTCGGTGAGGGTTCACACTGCTCGGCGACGGTTCACACTGCTCGACAACGGTTCACACTGCTCGGCGATGGTTCACAACTGCTCGACGATGGTTCACAACTACTCGACAACTCATCACGGTGGTCGGACCATGAGTTTGACTACTCAGATTTGTTCGTACCTGCATGGACAAACTCAAGACGGCGTTGCACAATGGATACAAGGCGCTCGGGGACTAGCTGTGGGGGGTATGACCCTGGATACCCACAACAGACCATATGGGTTGCGCCCCCAGGGGCAGCCCATCCCACAAGACGAAGCCTTGCCGGACACGGCGCTGCTCGGTGCATCCCACAAGACACTGGAAAGATATCCTAAAGATGCTATGAGATCTATTAGGATACGTATGATCCCATGATTATTGTAATATGTTATTACTTTCCGGTTATCTCCTAGATCTAACCGACTTGTAACCCTGTCCCCCGGACTATATAAGGCGGGCAGGGACCCCCTCCAAACACACGCAATATCATACGATAGCCAATACAATCCAACAGACCACAGGAGTAGGGTATTACGTCACGTCGATGGCCCGAACATGTCTAACTCTTGTGTCTCTGTTGCCTTCTTGTTCTCGATTACACGCATCTCTACCGATCAATCTACCTTCGTGGGATACCCCTCGGAGGACTGCCGACGATATTCTGTTGACAATGAGTGATAGTAAGAGAGGTTGTGCTCGTTGCGGAGACCGGAGAGAGGAGCGACAACAACAAGTCATGCTCGTCAGCAGAGGGAGGAACCGCCGCCGAAGGGCATGCTCATCCCAGGAAGGAATAGTCATGGAGGGAGGAGCCAATGCCGGAGAGGAGGAGTGTCTGTCGGAGGTTGTGTTCGTCATGGAGGAACGGTCGCAGGATCCGGTCACGCTCATCGCGAATGTGGTCATGGAGGGAGAAGCGGCCTCCGGAGAGGAAGGAGGAGTGGCCGGGCAAACCGACAAAGAAGAGGAAGGAGCAACCAGGGCAGACTGGTAGAGGAGGAAGATGAAGGAGGCATGAGCGCTAGATGAGGAATTGGTCGGATTTCCCCTGATGCTCGCCTGAGGCTGATTCGGATTTTAGGTGAAAACGGCATGTGGAGAAGAAGCGCGAGGGGTGGAAGCCGGGTTGGAAGTGCGGCGTTTGGGGGCCTTCAGCCATTTTGTTTTGTCTAAGGTAGCGGTTGAGAAGAGAAGCCATTCTAAATAAAACCATAGCTACATTTTAGATCAAACCCAACACACATGCAAAAAGTTATTATCCTCACAAGAAAAGTAGTAGCTAGCCATGTACAGATGACAAAGTTTAAGGTGTATGATCTGGCTAGCATAGGCCACCAATCCTACCAGCTCTTTACTACCCAAATCACTTGTCTGTTTCTCCCCGTGATAAGGTTCCTCTATCTCTCACATCTCCACTTCATACGATCCAGCAGATGCTTCACGTTTTTGTGGGACCAAGCTTTTGCTGTCTCTATAGGTAACTCTGATCACCTATATAATACTAGGTACCTGGTAGCATTGGGCATGACCTTATATTAGCGAAATGAGTTTGTGAGACTCGACAATGATGTGTTTTTGCCGTCGCTGGTTTCGTTGCTCTGGAGCCTAGCAGCCTGTTTGTTTGGCTGTGGCTTGTTGTAAATGATCGTAAATTTTCAGTCGAAATAGTATTTTTCTAACAGAGACCAGCCAGCAGTACTTCTTCACGAACTAGCAACGATACGAACCAGCCAACCGAACAGGCTGTAGGTAGCCTGACACTTTTTTCTCCAACCAACACCTCTAATGCCTGCGTTGTGCTCGTTTAGTATGGATCTGTAACACACCAAAAGGCAGGCAGGGACCGGAAAGACGACGACCCGGCGGCCTGCCGTTGTTCCTGAGCTATCGCCGGTTGCCGCCGCATGATGATGCCGGGGGATGCATGACGCTGCCCCGGCCCCCGGGCGGCCGAAGCCTAAGCCACCTTCGACGGCGACCCCGCACGCGCGCGGATGCTGTCCTGCTTTTCCAGCGCCAGGGAGGGATATGAAGGATCGCCGCCGCCTTTTGCCTTCCACTCCCGGAGTGCGGGGAGCATGGATGATGCGGTGCACGGTTCGGTTGGGGAAAAAGTGGGTGGAAGGGCACCGCACCAGCACAGCACCTGGGGGCGGCAAAAGCGGATGCCGACTTCGCTTTGAATCCTGTCGGCCTCGTCAAAACTCGCTTTGAATCTCGCTACTAGGCTGGGCCACACCTCCTAGGCTGCTGCTACCGCTTGTACAGAATCACAATCGAGGCCTTGTTTAGATTGAAGATTTTTTCAACTCGATGAATAGTAGCACTTTCGTCTTATTTGGTAAATATTGTTCAATCGTGGACCAACTAAGCTCAAAAGATTCATCTCGTGATTTCCAACTAAACTGTGCAATTAGTTATTTTTTTACCTACATTTAATGCTCCATGCATGCGTTTAAAAATTAATGTGATGGAGAGAGAGTGAAAAAACTTGGAATTTTGGAGTGATCTAAACAAGGCCCGAGTCCACATCACGTGGACATCGCTGAGACGTGACCTTGTCACCTTTTTTTTTTTTTTTGGAGAGGTTGTTACCTGTCAGTACCATCATCGCTAAGCACAGCCCAGGCGCCCAGCCCACCCAAAGACTGAAAAGCAGCCACCGATATCAGCCTCTCACTGAGAGGCCAGCCCAGCACGGCCCTACTTCCTTTTCACACTGAGGCTGAACTCAGAATAGCCCATTAGGTCCAGCCCACCTCCGACTCACCTATATATTCGTTTAAGCATAGAAGAGTCTAGGGTTTTAAGCCTCGGGCATTTCTTCATCTCCACAACTCCCGCCGCCGCTGCCGCTGCCGCTGCTTCGGAGTGTTATGTTTTTAGGATCATCTAGGTGCTGATTGGAGGGTGAATACATTACTGGTTTAGTTCAATTCGACATATAACATGATACAGAGAGGGAGACAGTGAGAGAGAGATGTAGGAGATCTCTGACCGTCGGGTTTGGAGGAGCATGATCCGTCCAAGGCCATGTCGGTGATGTAGGGCGTCGGGGAAGGAGAAACAAAGGAGTTTGGCGCTGGCGTAGACGTCGGGTGGCGCAGAGGCGGTGGTGGACTTCCCATCGCTGGCAGCACCCCTCTCGATCAGTCTAGGGTTAGGAAGTAGATGGGGCGTCTGGCGGCTCAGATGAACCTCGTATCATGTGCCCTAGCCCCCACCTCACTATATATGGTGCTGCGCGACTGGGGCCCACCAACCTTGGTTTGGTTAGATGCCCCCGATCAGGGCACTGGATCAAGGCCCGACTCGATCGTTGGGCTGAGTCGGATGAGATCAACTCTAACAATCTTTCCCTTGATCTCACATCATACTTAAACTTAACTTTCTTTTTCTTTTTCCCATTCCATCACATATCAGTACATAGAGCGTGCCTCATCGTCACGGTCAGTTGTCATTAGATTTAACAGCTGCAATGCACCTCTTTGTTTTGAAATAGAAACTCAACTAGGCCCTTAGTATCCAGAAATCATAGGCTTTCCCATAAACCCATGTTGATTGTGTGTTCTTTGAACGCACTGGGTGGTAAGCCTTTGGTAAGCGGATCCGCAAGCACTTACTCGGTACTTATGTGCTCAATGCTTTCAAAATGATTCTGGATTTTCTCCTTTACAACATATAACTTAGTGTCAATGTGTTTGGCAGCACACTTAACAAGTTGTCTTAGGAGTTAACTTACTTTAAATGGTTATTACTATTGTCTACTATTGTTAAATTCAGATACAAACTCTCTTAACCACCTTTTGCCTGTTTCTTAAGCCTCATGTCAAGCTATATTATGGTATGCATCACTAATGACACCATAACTGATTTTTGGAGTTTTTCCACAATAATACTCCAACTGCGAGTGTTAGTAACTATTGTGGATTTCACTATACATCTCGCCAAGACTTAACATTTGTACCCACAACTATTTGAGAGTACTTGTTCTTTCTTACTCAGCATGAGGCCTTTGATACTTTGCAAAATTGCAAGACATTCTTAACTCTATTCCAGTGATGTATATCTGGACTGGACTTCTGCCAAAATATCCCGGATACGTAAACTATGTCAGGGTAAGTTCTTACTTATACTTGTATACTCATCAAACTTTCCAACGGCTAAAGTATATGGAACCATATTCTTTTGATCGATCTCATATCGGTTCCTAGAACACTTAAAGTTCCCAAATCTATTACCCTTGACTATAGGAGCAGGCGTAGGTTTACTCGCATGCATACTTTATTTCTTTAGAATCTTTTCTAAGTATGCCTTTGCGATAGTCCTAATACCCCATTTTCTTCTATCTTGGTGAATTTCGATTACTAGAACCAATGACGCTTCACCAAGATCATTCACATTGAAACTTGAGGACACAACTTCTTCTCAACTGACAGATTAACATCACTACTAGTGAGTAGAATGTCATCTATTTACAGGATGTGGAAAATAAATTTTCGCATAAACGTTATTGTCCTTCTCAATTTCTTTAAAACCCAAACTTTCTCATTGTTTCATCAACTTCAAATATTACTGTCTAGAGACTTACTTTTAACTCATAAATGGATATCTACAGGCGGCATCCCATACATTCTTTTCTTCCATGACAAAACCTTTGGGTTGTGCCATGTAAATTTTTCATACAAATCCCCGTTGAGGAATATCGTCTTTATATCCATCTGATGTAACTCTAAATCGTAATGTGCCATTAACACCATTATGATTCTAAAAGAATCCTTGCATAAGACTAGAGAGAAAACTCTCATCGTAATCTATTCATCCTCTTTGCGTAAAGCCTTTTGCTATAAGTCATGCTTTATATCTTTTTATATTCCCTTTGGAGTCACATTTTGTCTTGTAGACCCATTAACGGCCTACTATTTTGGCTCCATTAGGAATTACTTCTAAGTCCCAAACATCGTTGGTATTCATCGAATTCATTTCAACTTCCATAGCTTCTTGCCATTTAAACAAGTAAACGCTTCCCATGGCTTCTTTAAATAAGGTGGAATCACCCTCCATTTGAATTTTCTTACTAACATAGACTTCATAGTCATTGGAAAAATTGGTTTACTAATTCTTTGAGACCTTCTAGGGCCTCATCTACTGGCACTTTCATATGGGGCTGTTGTTGCTCTTTATTGCCAAGAGGCAATTGATTCTACAGGCTCCTGTATTACAAGATCCTTATTTATATTATTCATCTTCATCGAAAAGCCAACAACAGGTGTTGTATAAGTCATACAACATCAACAGGTATTGAGAGATTCATTGTTTTTTAATCACTAAAGTGGGCATGCAGACCCGCTTCTCTTCAAGTCTTAGGTCTCTACATACCATGCTCCCCCAGATCTTCCCATCTTTTCTAAAGATAATGTATCTTCAAATATCTTATTTTGAGTTTAATCCGTTAAAATCTCATATGATGCTTTAAGCACCACCTTAACATCTTTAAGACTGACTACGCTATTTTCCTGTCAAAACTTTAAAAGGTCCAGGAATTTAGCTATTTCTCTGCTTAGGGGTATCATTGTTGTAACCGTTGTACTCCTCCAACGGTCTTTATTTCACTCTTAATGAAGAGTATCTTTCTTAATTGATCTTTATCTCACTCTTAATGAAGAATATTTTTCTTAATTGATCTAAATATTCTCCTCCCTCAAAATATGGCATGAACTTTATTGTCATAATTTTGATAACTATTTAGAACACCTATAAACGAGGAGATACTTATAACTTACTTCATTCACATGATTGTGTCATGTAAACAAAGTTATTTCTTGATCCGTTTAGGAGTACACTTTCCTTAATTCACTTTAAGAACTCAATGAGGTCTTTCATTAGTAGTACTTTTGCTAGTCACGCTTGCATCTTTTTCTTAGCCTTTGGTTAGTATTGACCATGACGACGCATTTCTATTATGCCATGGTCAATACTAGGATAGCATAAGAGCTACCTAAACTTCTCTCACTATGCAGGATACAAAACCATATGAGTCATCACAAAACTTCTCCCGTCATACAGGATGGACTAGCATAATTACTATGCCAAAATTTCTCCCCATGTGGGATACATCTATACGAAAACTTAGTCATGATGACTAAAACATTCACTTATACTTTATTTTCTATTTAAATCTTCCTGTTGGTTCTAATTTAATCAGAAAATTAGTAAACTAACAAAAATTATCCTGAACTGGCTTGACTCAAGCCTTTTCGTTCACATACCCCAGCATTGCAGCCCATTGGCATGCAGCCGAGTGATCTCATCGGTTAAAATAAAACATACAATATGCTATGCATCAATTCTACATTACCATTGGGCAGAAAATAGAATTAATGCATAAAACTCATAAATTAACTTGAAATCCATATAACTACTCTTCAAAATTAAATTCTTCCGTTGGTTCGAATTTAATTGGAACATAATCAACATCATTGCAGCGGAAACTTGATAATGAAATACATTCTTTTAGTTCAGGAGCATTTTTTGGTCCTTAACTACTCTCTGAAAAATTGACCACGTTGGTGTAAAATTTATCAGAGATTTAAACTTCAAACTTAAATTCATTATAATATTGTCATCATCAACGTTGGTCAGAAAATGACAATACCATAATCTTACTTAAACAAAAAAATAGACTACTCCTCTAATTAAATTTTTTTCGTTGGTTCCAATTTAATTAGAGGATTAACATAATCATAATTTACTAAATACAACTACTCTTCAAATTAAATTCTTCCGTTGGTTCAAATTTAATTAGAAGATAATAAACTTTAAACTTTGCAATAGAAACTTAAACATAATTGGTGAATTTTACCCACAGGAAAATTCTCTTTTGCTATTTTTTTCTTGAGCCATTAATCATTTTCTAGGAAATAACAATTTACTGGAAAAAGAAAAGGAAAAATTGGGCTCAAACTCTTCATTGTTGCTCGGCCCAGCGCCAAAACCCGGACCGACCTACTCTTCTCGCGCGCGCGGCGCCTTCGAGGCCACAACCTAGGCCTAGGCCGGCAAAGTCGTCCGCCCACGCGCTCCTGCCTAGGCTGGATCCCAGTCCGATCAGCAAGGTACATCGGGCGGGTTCTGTTGGGCACACCCCACGGGAGAGCTCGAATAATCCACATTTTTCCTAAGGATCCAATAATGAGAATGAGTTATAATACTTAGTCTATTTCATACATCCAGAGTTCTTAAAAATATATTATTATTGTACCAAATTCAGAGTACAAAAATTTAACAGCAGAATAAAAAGAAACATCTATCGATAATATATAAAGATCCATTTGTGCCCACCAGAAGAATCCTTCACACAACGGCTACTCCTCAAGCAGTACCTGCAATAGGGGTAAATAAACCCTGAGTACACAATATACTCGCAAGACTTATCCAACTAGTGGGAATAATTTCCTAACTCCAATGGATATGATAAGCTTTATGGTTTGCTGGGTTTCCTTTTTGCGGAAAGCAATACTAATAGTGAATCCTTATTTAGGTTATTATTAGCAGTCATGATTAATTCATTATCCAGCCATTCTATGTGAGCACATTTCTACTTTCAAGCAAGAGTTGAACAAACAGTTCTATTTCATCATATTTCATCTTTCATTTCTTACTACGGTGCTAGACTATAGACAAGTCATACCGGAATGCCGGTGATTCATGAATCAATGTGCCCAACTGGGTACCCTGAAACACACGCACCGCTTGTACCCCAGGCATAAGCAGGACCAGCCCATCACTCTCCTGTCATAGGGTCCAAGTCCCCGTCCAAACTTGGACTCTAAGCCCCTGCTCCTGAGTCCTGGACTCAGTGCGGTGCTTAGACCTCCACCATTCCTGTCTCCAATCAGTTGGTTCAAAAAGAGCTAGAACCCACGACAAGAGAGCAACAAGCCTTCCCTGCGCCTATACCCAAGTATGTGCTCGGGATAATAAGTCTGTGACCTGCCTAGAACCTAATGCAACGGCCGGTTCTTAATCGATACAGACGGAGAAAAAGTGTAACCAAGCTATGCCCCATTGGCCATAGAACATAACGTCTTACACCCACCAATACTCATACCATATCACTGCCCGGTCTTTGTATTTCCTTTCCACCATTTATCATGAGTGATCATAATAATCACCTATTATGAGTAACGACAGGTTACTCACGCTACCGAAATCCTGAGCATAGCAGCTACTTGACCTATACTAGTAGGACTCATAGGTAAGTGTATCTATGTAGTTTCCATAAAATGCCTGTAATGTAAATGCATATCACACACACACACACACACACACACACACACACACACACACACACACACACACACACACACACACACACATATGCACCGGGGCTTGCCTTGGGCAGGCGGTGTGTCAGCAAAGTCAGCAATTGATGGCTCCGGAGCTCCCTCCTATATGAGAATATCTTCCTTGTACTCCTCAATGATCTCCTCGTAGTCCTATTCGCCTATAGGCACAAACTCTACCAACTCGTTATCTACATGTATGAAATGATGATGCAACACTTAGTAATATGACAACAGCAACTCTTAAAATAAAATACAGCTATCAAGCTACTAAGCTAGCTATACCAACTGACATGCTAAGTTGCCTATTTCTACCACTAACAGGTATGAAACGTTGTATGCATTGCCTTAGCAACTAAATTCATTCCTATTCTCAATATCACTTTACTCTATATGTGATAAAACCAGAAGTACTAGCTACTCTATTTATCAACCTACTCTAAGGCTTCAAAAATTACAGTGAGTGCCTAATAATGTCATGAGTCTACTGTAAAATTTTTAGAGCTAGCACTTCTACCATTTCATCACAAAAATTCATTTTCTAAATAATCCTAGTAACAACAAGCATATTACAACAATTAAAGTAACCCTAAAGATACCACAGAACTATATGAACTAAATACATTAAAAGCTAGATCATGAATTTAGGAAACTACCAAAATTTACTTCATGATTTTTGGACACTTACATAATTTTATACTGATTATCTAAGATCAGTTCACAATGTAATTTAGAAAAGCATTAACTAATTTGTTAGAAAAGAAAAGGGCAAAATAGCTCGGCATGGCCCAACATGGCTCGTCCCACTCCCGCGTAGCGCGCGCGCATGTGACCCGCCAGCGCGGCACGCACGCGCTGGTCATTTTGTGAAAACACCCTCAGGCTACCTGGTAATAGCGTGAGCACTAAGCACACTATTCCTTTAGTCTGCGACTATGCAAAACAGCCCTTGCAACACTCTGTCTTCACATTAGGGGGTCCCTGACCTGGCCGCGCATGCCGGTGCGGCGGATGATGGCACCAACGACCCCTGCCGGGCAACTAGGACCCACCCCGCCTTATCTAAGGAGCCGGTACTTGCCTAGGTGCTAACGCAAAACACTGGGCGATGAAAACATGAGCTGAGACATTGTAGTAAGGCCAGACCACAGCGGCAGAGCTCCTACAACAAAATAGTGATGATTCGGTGAGCTACAACAACGCCGAAGTAGTATGGGTAGCTCGTGAGCTCAAGGAACTCACCACAAACCCAGCCGATGTGGTGGTTAGGTCGGAGGTGGCTCGAGTCCAACTGGCCGCGTGTGCACGGACGGTGTGGTGGTGCACCATGATGGCAAGACCATGTCAGGAGCGTCTAGGAGATGGTTGCAACTCAGCAAGGGTGCACCGGGTGATGGGTGGGTGGAGATGAGATTGGCGGTGCAACAGATCGACAAAAGCAACTCTAGAGCATGTCGATACGGTCTTATCGACCCGGCGGGAAGAAAGCTCCAAATTGGAGCATGGCACGGCAAGGATCACTGCACGGCAAGGTCGGGTGGCTGGCTGACTACACAGTGAAGCCATGGGCTAGGTTAATTGGACCAAGGTGACTCCATCACGTCGAATTGAAGGTGCGGGTCCAGCGACCATGGCGATAGAGGAAACAGGGGGCAAAATAGACATGGCTTAGCTCGTCATTGCTATGGCAGGACGTGGCTATCAACTCATAGTTCAAGCATGCACATGCTATAGGCCATTGGGGGATCAATGAAACGCGCTTAGGAATGGTTGGCCGCATTGCGATAAATACAAGCCGATGGCGGCTTGGCCATGTGTGCCGCAGTGGCTGGCATCGGACTAGGGAGGCAGCAGCGCATCATCACAGCGAGCATGGATGTGATGGTAATGGCTAGGTGGGGCAAGCCCACATGCATGTAGACGTTAAGATCGGCAATAACAGTGACTGTGCAACGGTGATAGCGTAGGTCACACGGTGATGGGACGGTGGCGTAGTGACGCTGTCAAACGCGACGCAAGCAGTGCGAGCGCATGCGGTGACCCAGCACTCGCAATCGTGGCTAGCAGCAGTGCGACGACACTAAGGCAAGTGGTAGCAGAACGGCCATGGCCCGCTGGCCCTAGTGTCCCATCGAGCGTGGCGACAGGCGTGAGTGCGTGCGTGAGTCACTTGCTTGAACACGGCAGTGGCGATGCGTGGCCTGCGCGGCGGTGTGTGCGCACGTCGAGCAAGCCAGCGCTGCATCACCGAGCCAAGGCATGGTGACCACGCCCCGACGCTGACACCGATCGGAAACGTGCCATGCATGATTTTTAAAGCACCCCAAAAATCAAATCCATTACTTCAAACGCCGAACCACCTATTCTATAGTCAAGAGGGCATGTTAGGCTATCAAGACCAGCCCTGAAACCACACCACTAATTAGTCCAATTCACCTACAAAAATTTTCAAACTTGGCCTCATCAAACCGTTCTCTGAGTTAGGAAATTCGACTAAGTCTTGATTGAATTCGCATAAAAATCGATTTCCAAGCTATTAATCATGCAAGCTAGTGAATTCATTTCTTGATCATAGGTATTTTATTGTCACCTACGAAGTTTGTACCATAAACTTTATTAAAGTTCCATATATGCGTTCTATAGCATTTTCGCTTAATAAAAATTGATTTAAAACCCTAAGTAATATAACTTGACTATGAAATGTAACTTTCGTTTCGTGTTTTCGTTGATCATTTCGAGTTACAAAAATTTATTTACACACTATTTTATAAACACTATCACGTAAACATGATGCCCATGTGGTGTTTTAGCAGAAGATTCATAGTGTAACACTGAGGGTGTTACAAATTTACCCCCTAAAACAAAATCTCGACCCGAGATTTCATATGTCTAGTGTGGGAAAAGAGATAAGAATTACATTTCAATGTAGACAACTACCTCGGTGAACCAGAAAGAAGATGGGGGTAATGCTTCAAGATATAGCTCTCTTGTTCCCACGTGGCTTCATCCTCCAAGTGGTTTTGCCACTGAACCTTGTAGAATTTCACCACATTGTTCCTTGTCACTCTTTCCTTTTCATCCAAGATCTTGATAGGATGTTCAATATACGTCAAGTCAGGCTAGGGAGGAAGTCCTTCAATTTCCACAGCTTTATCAGGGACCTATAAACATTTCTTCAACTGAGATACGTGAAACACATTATGTACCACCAATAAAATATCAGGAAGCTAGAGATAATAAGCAATTGGGCCACACTATTCCAAAACCTTGTAAGGACCCACATATCGAGGGGCTAGCTTGCCATGGACACCAAACCGATGCACCCCTCTCATAGGAGACACCTTGAGGTACACATGATCCCCAACTATAAACTACAAAGGCTTTCTTCGCTTGTTTGCATAAGCTTTCTACCAGCTCTAAGCTGCCTTCAAATGACTCTGAACAATGCTGACTTGCTCTTGAGCTTCTTTGATGAAATCAGGCCCAAAATATCTATGGTCTCCCACTTCAACCCAATTAAGTGGTGTCCTACATTTCTTTCCATATAGAGCTTCAAATGGTGCCATACGAATGCTTTCTTGATAGCTATTGTTGTAAGAAAACTCATCTAACTTTAGGCATTCATCCCACTTCTCAGGAAAATAAATGGCACAAGCTCTCAACATGTCCTCGAGTACCTGGTTCACCCTTTCAGTTTGGCCATCAGTTTGTGGATGATAAGCTGAGCTTATGAGGAGATAAGTACCAAGACATTGTTGTAGTTGCTCCTAGAAACAAGAGACAAAAATTGACCCTCTATCAGAGATGATCGTAAGGAGAACTCCGTGTAGGGTCATAGCCTAGTCAAAATATATCTGGGCATACTTCCTGGTTGAATATCTGGTGTCCACCGGAAGAAAATGAGCAGACTTAGTGAGACAGTCCACAATGACCCTGATAGAGTCATAGCCCTTGGATGTGCGGGGCAAACCCACAACAAAGTCCATGGAAATGTCTTCCCATTTCCACACAGGGATCGACAAAGGTTGCAAATATCCTGGGGTATGCATATGACCTACCTTAACACTCCCACAAATGTCGCACTTGCGACGTACTTGGTGATGTCCTGCTTCATATTGGACCACCAATATAAGTGGTGCAAATCATGGTACATCTTGTTACTGCTAGGATGGATAGACAATTTCGAATGATGAGCTTCATTCAAAATCTTTCTTCTTAGCTCCTCATTTGATGGAACCACCAATCTGTCCTTGTACCTCCTACACCTTGCTCATCAATGCTAAACTGAGGACCACGCCCTTCAGCAATCAATTTCTTGATGTGAGGAATTTCTAAGGTGTCTTGCCTTTGCTCCATAATAATCTGCTCAAGTAATTCTGAGACTAAGGCAATGTGAGCCAGCACCTCAGCATGGTTGAGAGACAAAGGTGCTTCTTCAGCCTGATATGACTTTTGGCTCAAAGCATCAGCTACCACATTGGCCTTTTCAGGGTGGTAGTGTACCTCTAAGTTATAATCCTTGATCAATTCCAACCATCTCCTTTGCCTCATATTTAACTTAGACTGAGTAAAAATATATTTGAGGCTCTTGTGATCTATAAAAATGTGTACCTTGCTACCCAACAAATAATGCCCCAAATTTTTAGAGCGTGGACCACAACAGTCAGCTCTAAATCATGGGTGGGATAATTCACTTCATGCTTTTTCAGTTGGCGTGAAGCATACGCTATCAAATGCCCCTCCTGCATAAGCACACATCCCAACCCCATCTTCAAGGCATCACAATATGCATCAAAAGGTCTGTCAATATCTGGTTGGGCCAAAACAGGAGCAGTGGTAAGAAATTTCTTCAAAGCTAGGAAGGCTTCTTCATAGTCTGGGTTTCAAACAAACTGGGCTTCTTTTTGGAGCGGCTTGATCATTGACTAAGCTATCTTGGAGAAGTCAGGAATGAAGGACCGATAGTATCCAGCGAGACCAAGGAACTAACAAATCTGGTGCACTGACTTGGGAGACTTCCAACTTAGCACATCTTGCACCTTGCTTGGATCTACAAAGATGCCATCAGGAGTCAAAACATGTCCCAAAAATTGTACCCAATCTAGCCCAAACTCACACTTGCTAAGTTTGGTATACAACTTGTGTTCCCTTAATCGAGTCAGTACTATCCGAAGGTGTTGAGCATGCTCTTCCTTGTTCTTAGAATATATCAAGATATCATCAGTGAATACCACCACAAACTTGTCCAACTCCGGCATAAAGACTGAGTTCATGAGATACATGAAGAATGCAGGAGCATTGGTGAGACCAAAAGATATGACTAGGTATTCATATAGCCCATACCTAGTAGGAAAAGCTATATTTGGTATATCTTATGGTCTAATCTTGATTTGATGATAGCCTAAACGGAGATCAATCTTGGAGAACACCTTGGCACCAGCTAGTTGATCGAACAAAGTATCAATACGGGGTAAATGATACTTGTTCTTAATGGTTACCGCATTGAGAGGGCGGTAATCCACACACATTCAAAGAGTGCCATCTTTCTTCTTCACAAAATGGCTGGACAACCCCATGGTGAAGAACTAGGATGGATGAATCCTTTTTCCAACAACTCTTCTAATTGTTTCTTCATTTTAGCCAATTCCTTCAGGGCCATGCGGTATGGACGTCGGGAGATAGGAGTAGTGCCAGGCTCTAACTCAATGGAGAACTCCACATCTCTGTTCGGTGGCAACCCAGGTAGATCTTCAGGAAAGACATCCGAGAACTCGCAGGCCATAGGAATAGAAGCAAGATCAGGAGAAGCTTTAGTATGAGCAGCAACAGGTATGGCTAGATTTCAGGGCATAAGAAGAGACATCCTATCCTTAGAAGAAGGAAGTCGTAACTCCACAACTCTCTATTTCAGATCCAAGACTACCCCATATACCCGCAACTAGTTCATTCCTAGAATTGCATCAATGTCTTGCCTAGGCAGCACCATGAACTGGAGACGGTAAGTGTGAGTGGCTAGTACTAAGCCCACTGTGTCCATCCAAGTATTAATGCACAACTACGCACCTAGAGTACTGATTCTATAGGCAAAAGGTATAGCCATAAGAGGTATATTGTGTCAGTGTGCAAATCCTATGCTTATGAATGAATGTGATGCACTAGAATCAAACAACACATAAGCTGGATGGGAATCAATGGTGAACATACCAGCCATCATTGGTTTATTTTGTAATATTTCCTCAGCCTCCATGAAATTAACCTGTCTAGATTGGCTCACTAGCAGTTTCTTCTTTATAACTATCTGCTTGATTAGCCTGAAGTTAGCTGAGGGTTGAGTTGATTGAGCTAGCTGGTTTTACGGACACTCTCGAACATAGTGGCCTTCCTTGCCACACTTGAAACAAGCACAAAGCTAATGTTGCACCTACTGAGTAGGCACACAATACTAAGTGGAAAGAGCCTAAAAGGTCTGCTAAGGATGTTGAAACGAATGCCCACCTAAAGACTGATAGGGCACCCACCTAACAACCTATACCTTCTGCGTCTAGGGTGACTAGAAGACCCATTAGCCACCCGCTTATGCTTCCATTCTGCCTAAGAGTCATGCTACAACCCCTCCATGGCAATAGCAGCGTTCATCATCACCCCAAAGGTCTGATAGTTTCTTGTATATAACTCCTTCTGCAAGATGCAAGAGAGGCCACGATAAAAATGGTCTATCTTCTTCTCATCTATATCAACATGAGTCCTAGCATACTGTGACAAGTGGTTGAACTTGTTGACATAGTCCATCATGGACAGGCTTCCTTATCGAAGGTCTAGAAACTCTGTCAACTTCCTATTTAGAACACCAGCAGGAATATAATACTCTCTGAAGGCCATAGTGAACTCCTACCAGGTCACCCGATGATCCACCTGCTGCATGGCATTGAATGTATCCCACCATGCACTCGCGGATCCCAACAACTATTGCACTACAAAGCGCACCTTCTGCTCATCAATTACGGTGAGCAGCAGAAATTTTTGCTCTAGAATGCGTAGCCAATGCTCTGCATCCAGAGGCTTAGCCATCGGTGTGAACGTGGGTGGGTGCATCTTTAAGAAATCTTGACAAGAGCAGGGTCCCTTAGGACCGCGGGCACCACCCTATTCCCACCATTGCCCCCGTGGCCTCCACAGGCGAAGCCACCGATAGCCTATGCTAGTAGCTCCATGGCACGGGCTAACTCATGATGAGCAGCCAACATCTCCAACATCATCGCCGCATGAGTCATCGGAGGTGGTGGTGGTGGAGGAGGAGGAGCCAAAAGTGGAGCCTCATGGCTCTCCCCATTATCGTGCTCATTGCTCCGATCACTTTCACCATGGCCTTCACCAAGACCGTGGCCTACCCCAGCACTAGTGCTCCCACGACCGGACCTCAGGTTCATTTGAAAATAGATAGGAACAAACCATTTAGGACAACCCTCCAGATCAGGAATAAGAGATTAGAGAAATGATAAGGCATTTATTAAAGCATTCTTTTAATTTATCCTATCAATTTACTAATCCAAATTATATGTGTAGGGAGAATTTAGTTTTTGTAAGATTTTCTTATCATGATGCATGTATCGGCCTATACGTTCACTCAAGCCGGAATATAGCGGCATTCGCAAGAATTTTTGGCACATCACACACTCACTTTTCGTATGCTAAACGATTCTTACGCAGCATAAGTTAGCGTACCTACAGAAAACTGATTAGATAAAACCAGTGCCACTATCCTAGATAGACCATATTGCTAGGGCTTATACTTATTTACATAATTTTATTGCATCCTACTTTTCACAAACTTTTGTTGGTCAAATTTTATGTTTTGTAAAAGAGTGATGAAACTCGTAGACTCATTATTGGCTCTAGTACCATCTATGGCAGAACCGTCCGAAATAACACACCTTCGGAGGTGCTGTCTTCCACTAGACACTAAGCACCTCAAAAGCAAGGTACATCGGACGGGTTCCGTCGGGCACACCCCACAATAGAGCCCAAATAATCCACATTTTTCTCAAGGATCCAATAATCAGAATGAGTTACAATACTTAGTCTATTTCATACATCCAGGGTTCTTAGAAATATATTATTACAGTACCAAATTCAAAGTGTGAAAATTTAACAGCGGAATGAAAAGAAACATCTATCAATAATATACAAGGATCCATCTGTGCCCACCAGAAGAATCCTTCACACAATGGCTACTCCTCAAGCAGTACCTGCAACTGGGGTAAATAAACCCTGAGTACACAATGTACTCGCAAGACTTATCCGACTAGTGGGAATAATTTCCCGACTCCAATGGATATGGTAAGTTTTATGGTTTGTTGGGTTTCCTTTTTGTGGAAAGCAATACTAATAGTGAATCCTCATTTATGTTATTATTAGCAGTCATGATTAATTCATTATTATCGGGGACCTAATACTGGGGTACCCTAGGAGGTGGAACCAATAACCATCGAATGTTAAAAACTTTAGGACGGACAAGGGCGCCGCTACGTCCCTTGCCCAAATGATAGAAGTTTGGTTCCGTCTCGCCCGACGCCTTTAGGCTAGCCCCGCCCCCACCCGAGGGCTAAGGGCTACTCTCCGCCTCTGCCTGACGCCTTTGGGTCCGCCTCGCCTCGCCCGAGGGTTAAGGGCTGGCCTCTGATCCACCCGACGCCTTTGAGACAGCTCCGCCTCGCCCGAGGGGTGGGCTCGGTCACACCCAAGGGATAAGGACTGGACTCTGTCTTGCCTGATGACCGAGGATGAACCTTGCCCCATTCAATGTCCAAAGACTGGTCTTGTCTTACCTGATAACTTCTCCTTCGTTCCCTCATGATCATGGGCATGGAGCAAGATTAGACGTTCGGGTCAACCGCGGCTTCAAGGACCATACCCTATGCCCTGATAGGAAAGGTACAGCCAGGGAATGACTAGACGGGTGCTTTAGACCCTTCCGGGCACTGCAGAGCCCAAAAGGTATTGCAGGAGCATGCTCCTCGCCCTGTAGAGTTGTAGGCGCCGCCTTCAGCTCTAGGACACGGAACCCGACGAAGATATACGACAACCACTACACTCTAGAAAAAGGTTTGTGATCTCCACGAAGGACGGACAAGCCGTCGCCACGTTATGGACCCAAGGGAGTGGCGCCCGCTTCCTGACCCCTCGGGTCCACCAAATCAAGGGACCTTGCCCACAGCGCTACTCCAGACCCCAACCCCGCGTCCCTTCGACAGAGACTCATAGGAGCCAGGAGGCGTGCGGAGCAAGGCTGGGCAAGGTTCATAAGTCAAAACCACTATACGGTAGCCCATATCCTGCACAGGGCAGTATTCTGCAAACATCCTAACATTCTACAGGGGCGTCAATAGTATTGTAGGCGCTTATCATCCTTCGCACTCATCAGAATGAGAAAAGAGGGTTGGGTAGATGTGAGCCACAAGACTAGGTAGAGTACGCATTCTAAGCCCTCAGCCTTGTAAAGCCAGCCCCTTCATCTATAAAAGGGGATGTGCTTCCTCCAAATAGAGGGACCAAACAACATGACACATAGACACAGTCAAGCTGCTACCAAGCTCTTAGCCTCCTTTTAACCCTTCCATCAGAGACTTGGGACTTGTCCCTCTCTCAATCATTTGTATCCCCTACTATGAACCATTCACGGTGCTAATAACATGAGCAGCAACAAACTGGACGTAGGGATATTCAGCCCGAACTAGTATAAATCTTGTGTCCTTTAGCGCACCATCCGACCCTAATGCGCATTACTATAAATTTACTTGCCGGTGCTTGTATGAAACACCGACAGTTGGCGCGCCAGGTAGGAGACTTGCGCGTTCCAAATCAGGCCTCGGATGGCCACCCACGCAATCAGCTAGGCCCTGGGCGCAAACGTGCATTTCGGCGACCTAGATTTCATCGTCACACTAAGAGGAAATTGGCGCTGACTCACATGGCCACCTAGTCTCTCCCTTCCATCAACCTCAGTCGTCTGAGGCTTGAGGGCCCACCGGGTGACTCCCTTGGACCCCAGTTATCCAGGGAGGCCTCACGCAACGTCACCCTATTTCCAAAAGGCCCCGTATGGAGTGCCCCGACAGTGTTTCTGTTCAGTCTCTGCAATGCTATGGCGACTGCTGGCCACCTTCTGGCATTACATATGGTTCAGCCGCCCATGGACAGTGAGTTCATGGGGACGATTGAGCATGATATGAAGACTCTCTATAGAATCCTCAACGAGGAGCCAGGATCATTCTCCAACTCAGATTCCAGTCGGGGGAGCCACCACCCTTCCCGGGAATGCTTCATGGCGCAGACCCCCGAGGGGCACGTCGAAAGCATCTTCGGGGAAGAGGTCACCCCGACAAACAACCCTGATGGCAGATCTGGGGAAGAGATGACAACCCCATCTCGCCTAAGGATGGAGCAGCTGAGGGCCCATCAGCTAGAGATCGATGAGGTCGGGCAAGGGCTCGTCCGGGAGTATGCGGACATCAATCACGAGATTGAACGCCACAAAGACGGGGGGCGCACGCACGCCACGGCTCGCACCGTACACCAAAGGATCCTCACCAACGATGGGACCATTCCTCACTTCGCTCGGGCGAGCCAAAACATCACCGCAGCAACCGCCTTGCTGCATGGCCTACCGGAGGCCGCGACGTCCGAGGATCGTCGCGCACGTCGAGAAATTTGCACGTTGCTCGAGCGTACGGTGGCTCAGCAGGCGGAAAGTTCACTGTCTCGACGACGCAAACCCAACACCAGCCAACGCATGCCCTCAGTGCGTCCCACCAAGGACGTGTCCGTTCACCAAACACCGCCAAGCGACAAGCAGCCCTCCGCCATCCTGGTGCATCAACATCACGGCCATGACCGCGATGTGCGCAGCACCATCGACGCTCGCAGGCGCGTCCACGGTGACACAGGAGAGGCAGCACGCCACGGCTACCATCCCCAACATGGCAGACGCTATGACAGCAATGAGGACCGAAGCCTGAGCCCTGGCCTGCCAGGCCCTTAGGCCTTCGGCCGACACATCCTCAACACTGCGTTCCTGCTAAGGTATCGACCACCTACCAACATCCCTAAATATTCTAGCGAAACAAATCCTAGGCTTTGGCTCAAAGACTATCGGCTTGCATGTCAGGCCGGTGGTGTGACTGATGACGAATTCATTATTCGCAATCTCCTGCTGTTCTTGGCCGATTCAGCACGAGCGTGGCTAGAGCACCTACCGTCCAACGCCATTCAAAGTTGGGTGGATCTGACGGAGATCTTCGTGGGCAACTTCCAGGGCACGTACAAACACCCCGAAAACCCATGAGACCTCAAGAACTATCACCAGAAGGCTGATGAAACCCTCTGCGGGTACATCCGGTGCTTCTCTCGGCAGTGCAACGAGCTCCCTAACATTGCTGATGCCGACATGATAGGAGCCTTCCTATCTGGGACAACCTATGAATCCCTGGTCCATAAGCTAGGACGCAAGGGTCCGTGGACTACCAAGGAACTCCTGGACATCGCCACCAGTCATGCCTCTAGAGAGGAGGCGGTTGGAGCCATCTTCGACCGCTCCGACGGAAAGACGAGGCGGGACGAGGACGCCGGCGAAGGCGCCTCCAACCGTCCAAAGGGAAAAATAAGAAGCAATAGCGCGACAACTCGCTCATGGCCGCTGCTGACCGCAAAGGTGGCCGGAAGCCCACGGAGGGCACTCCGAACCACTTCGAGAAAATATTCGAGGGGCCATGCCCAAACCACGCCTTCCCAGCCAAGCATCTATACAAGGATTGCGGCCTCATGCGCAAATACTTGTCTGGGGGACTTAACAAAGGGGAGCAGGGGAAGGAGCCTGTTCTCGCCACAGACAACGCAGAGGAGAAGGACAATGCCTTCCCGACGCCGACCGGCACCCTCATGATCTTTGAAGGATCAACGGCCTATGACTCCAAGCGCCGCCAGAAGGTCATGCACCGCGAGGTCTATACAGCCAGACCGACCATGCCTGCCTTCCTCCAGTGGTCAGAATCTACCATAACCTTCGACCAGACCAACCATCCAGATGTTGTCCCACACCCAGGAAGGCACCCGCTTGTCGTCGATCCGATCGTTGGTCCAAAGCGGCTCATGAAAGTACTGATGGACGGAGGCAGTGGCCTCAACATCATGTACGCCAAGATGCTCGATGAGATGGGCGTCGACTGAATGAACCTCCATCCCATCTGAGTGCCTTTCCATGGCATCGTGCCTGGTAGGCAAGCCGTGCCACTAGGGTAGATCGATCTGCCCGTTAGTTTTGGGGATCAGTCCAATTACTGGACTGAGACCCTCACCTTCGACGTAGTGGGGTTCCCGGGGACTTTCCACGCCATCCTAGGACAACCATGCTACGTGAAGTTCATGGCCATCCCCAATTATACGTACCTTAAGCTGAAGATGCCAGGCCCCTATGGGGTCATCACCATCAGCACCTCCTTCCAGCGCACTTACGAGTGCAAAATCAAATGCTGCAGACACACATCCACAGTCATCACCTCCGAAGAGCTTGCCACCCTCAGGGAGGAGGTCATTGAAGAAGCACCCGATGTGAAGAGGTCGACCGGGTCGTTTGAATCGGTGGAAGGACCCAAGGAGGTCCCCTTGGACCCCAGCAACTCCGAGGGCAAAAAAGTCCGTATCGGGACCGCGCTCTCCTCCGAATAGGAAAGCATGCTCATCAACTTCCTCTGCGATAACAAAGACATCTTTGCATGGAAACCCTCGGATATATCGGGCAACCCAAGGGAGGTCGCCAAGCATACTCTCTAGATCCTCCCGAGCTCCAAGCTAGTGAAGCAACGCCTACGCCGTTTTGATGAGGAAAAACGCCGATCCATCGGTGAAGAAATAGCAAAATTGTTAGCTGCTGGGTTCATCAGAGAAGTACACCACCCAGAGTGGTTGGCAAATCATGTTCTTGTGTGAAAAAAGAGTGGGAAATGGAGAATGTATGTCGATTACATAGGCCTCAACAAGGTGTGTCCAAAGGATCTGTTTCCTTTGCCATGAATAGACCAAATAGTCGATTCCACCTCGGGGTGCGAAACCCTCTGTTTCCTTGACGCATACTCTGGTTACCACCAGATCACGATGAAAGAGTCCAACCAGCTCGTGACATCTTTTATCACCCCCTTCGTATCGTTCTGCTACATTTCAATGCCTTTCGGTCTGAAGAACGCTATGGCAACTTACCAGTGTTGTATGCTCAATTGCTTCGGAGACCTCATTGGGCGGACCGTAGAGGCCTACGTCGATGACATCGTAGTCAAGTCCAAGTGAGCTGACCACCTTGTCGCTGATCTTGAAAAAACCGTTGCGAGACTCCGGGCAAACAGCATCAAACTCAATCCCGAAAAATGTGTTTTTGGGGTTCCGATGGGCATGCTGCTCAGCTTCATTGTTTCCGAGCGCAGCATCGAAGCCAACCTAGAAAAAATATCAGCCATTACAAAGATGGGCCCGATCCAAAACATAAAGGGGGTTCAGCGGATCACAGGGTGCCTTGCCGCCCTTAGCCGATTCATTTCGTGCCTCAGCGAATGAGGACTCCCCCTTTATCGACTCCTGAAGAAATCCGACCGCTTTGAGTGGACAACCGAGGCTTTGGAAGCGCTTGACATGGTTAAGCAATTTCTAACTAAACCCCCGGTTCTGGTCCCTCCAAGCAACAGAGAATCCCTCCTCCTATATATCGCGGCCACCACGCAAGTGGTTAGTGCCGCCTTAGTGGTAGAGCGGGAAGAAGAGGGGCACACCTTCAGGGGGCAGCACCCTGTATATTTTGTTAGTGAGGTATTATCTGACTCCAAAACCCGCTACTCCCAAATCTAGAAACTCCTATACACCGTTCTCATCACCAAGAGGAAGCTACGTCACTACTTCAAGTCACACCCTATGATAGTAGTGACATCGTTCCCCCTCAGTGAGGTCATCCATAGCCAGGACACTACGACAAGAACCGCAAAGTGGGCACTTGAGCTGATGGATCAGGGCATTTCTTATGCCCCCTGAACAGCGATCAAATCTCAGGTACTAGCTGACTTCATTGCAGAGTGGACCGAAGTACAGATGCCACCAGCAGTCATCGATCAAGAGTACTGGACAATGTACTTTGATGGATCACTGATGAAGAAAGGCGCTGGCGCGGGACTAGTCTTTGTATCCCCCCTCGAGATCCGCATGAGGTACATGGTTTGGCTCCATTTTCCCTCATCAAACAGTACTGCAGAATACGAAGCGCTCATCAATGGCCTATGAATTGCCATCGAGCTAGGCATCCGATGCCTCGATGTCAGGGGCGACTCCCAGCTGGTTGTCAACCAGGTCATGAAGGAGTCATGCTGCTACGATGCCAAGATGGAGGCATACTATCAAGAAGTCCGACGGCTGGAGGATAGATTCGATGACCTCGAACTCAATCACATCCCAAGGCACCTCAACGAAGCAGCCGACACACTCGCAAAAGCAGCATCTGGCCAAGAGCCAGTCTCGATAGGCGTCTTTGCCAGCGATCAACACAAACCCTCAGTACGCTACGCAGGGTCAGAACAAGCCAATGATGGCCCATCTAGTCTGACCCCAAGGGCTGATCTACCAACTGCTCCACCTGACCCCGAGGTTATGGAGCTTGGAGAGGACCCAGCACCGGAGTCCAACCCTCCCGACGACTGGAGAATGCTTTACCTCGACTACCTCCTCCACGACATACTACCAGTGGACAAGACGGAAGCCCAACGGCTAGCACGGCGTGCCAAGTCCTTCATTTTTGTAGAGGGCGAACTCTACAAACAGAGTCACATCAGGATTTTGCAACTTTGTATCCCTAGCGAATAGGGAAAACTTCTGCTAAGCGATATCCACGGTGGAGTCTACGATCATCATGCCACACCAAGGACCTTGGTTGGGAATGCATTCCGACAAGGCTTCTACTAGCCCATGGCAGTATCTGATGCTGAGCAAATTGTACGCACCTGCGGAGGGTGTCAGTACTATGCTCAGCAAACTCACCTCCCGGCCCAGGCACTCCAGATGATCCCCATCACGTGGCCCTTCGTGGTCTGGGGGCTTGACCTGGTTGGGCCACTCAAAAAGGCACCCGGGGGCTTCACCCACCTGCTTGTCACCATAGACAAGTTTACAAAATGGATTGAAGCTCGACCAATATCCACGATCAAATCCGAGCAAGCTATGCTATTCTTCCTTGACATCATCCATCGCTTTGGAGTACCGAACTCCATCATCATAGACAACGGCACGTAGTTCACCGGTAGGAAATTCATTCGATTCTATGATGAACAACACATCTGGATCGATTGGGTAGCCGTCGTGCACCCCTAGACGAATGGGCAGGTCGAGTGCGCAAACAACATGCTCCTTCAAGGCCTCAAGCCCAGAATTTTCAACCGGTTGAACAAGTTCGGCGCGTGCTGGCTCGCTGAGCTCCCGGCCATGCTCTGGAGCCTAAGAACAACTCCTAGCCAAGCCACTGGCTACACACCCTTCTTCATGGTCTACGGTTCTGAGGCCGTTCTCCTAATGGACCTCGACTATGGGGCACCAAGAATCAGAGCATACGACAAACAGGGGGCTGAGGCATCTCACCAAGACGCCATGGACCAGCTAGATGAAGCCCGTGACATCGCCCTCCTCCATTCGGCTAAGTACCAATAGGCGTTGCGATGGTACCATAATCGACGGGTACGAGGTCAAGCCTTCAACGTCAGAGACCTCATCCTTCGCCTTGTGTAGAGCAACAAGGACCGCCACAAACTCTCCCCGCCCTAGGAAGGGCCCTACGTCATCGCGGAAGTACTTCACCCGGGCGCCTACAGGTTGAAAACTGACAACGGCGAGGTCTTCACCAACGCCTGGAACATTGAGCAGCTATGTCGTTTTTACCCTTAAATAAGCGTATACTTTTCCTTATCAGTTTTTGTCATTACAAAACCATGACCCTTAATTACTTTCGACCCCTGCAAGTCATGAGAGGTCAGACCTCGCTCGGGGGCCGACATGAATCATACAAATATGCTTGCAAAAACCTCCTGTGTTATATTTGCAAATATTCTCTAAGTTTTTTGTTCTTCTCATAAACAAGTCCTAAGGACTAAGATTTCAAGAACAAATTCTGAATACAACTGGTAGGACTGCGGGAGACCCACGCCCCAGCGACTGCAACCTCTTTGCTCACCAGCGCGCATCAGAATTAGTTCACCCGTGTTCCTAGTTTCTTATGGCTTAGACCATGGGAAGGGTCGGAGGGCACTAAAACCGCTTCTACAAAAAAGAGAAAGTTAAAAAACTGCTTGCCATAAGCAAAAGATGAAAATTTGTTCATTTTTGCACAAATTCGCCACTTACAAAGTGATTTCATTACAAAAAGGACTAATATACTTGTAAATTCAGAGGACTATTTACTTGGGGGCTTCCCCACAAAATTATTTAATTACAGTCTCTGCCTAGCTTTACTACAAGTACTGCTGTGGTTCCCGCGCCATGCTTTCCATCGGCAACGCCCGGGGCATGTGCACGGGCCAGTTCGTCTACTGCGGCCACCGTGCCACGCTCTCCATTAGCAACGCCTGGGGCATGTGCATGGGCCAGCTCGTCTACTATGGCCACCGTGCCATACTCTCCATCGGTGATGTCCCACCGCTCCGCGAGATCCTCGAAGGCGCCGCCATCTGCAACGCCGAGCACCACACCACTGACGGTGGTGCCCCTCCACTAGGGACTATGCCATCGTCGTCAGCTGCAACCCTAACCACGTCGTCAGGGCAGGAAGCCCCTCCTACCAAAGGAGGAACATAGCAAGCGACGGCAAAGTCGGTGACATACGGCGCCCACCAGCACCCCTTCTCCTTCGGCAGCAGCGACTCCTCAGCAAGGGTGGCACGCACCATCTCATCTACGTTGGATAACCTCCGACTCGACATCACGCTCTAGATTCACGAGTGAATTTGTGAGTTTTTCTCTCTCTCTGGCATGACCCTTCCTCACTCAGGGACCGCCACGATGCATGGACACATTCAGTGAAAAGGAAGAAGAAGGAGAGGTAGCGGCTCAGAGGCAGAAGAGGAGGTGGGGTGAGAACTCCCCTCCCCCTCCCTATTTAAAGAGGAGGCGCTACAGCTAAGGAAAGGCGAAAGGTTGGACGAAAAACTCTCTCCCCTCCCCTCCTTAAATGTGAAATCAATGCTGATAGACACCTGAGGGGACGCGCTAGAACTGACGGGATGCACCCCGGTCGATGAGGCGTCCCCCCCCCCCTCGGTCAAACTAGACACTGTCTGGGTATGGCCTACCACTGACCCGCTCCGGACACAGCAATTGCGCCCACATGGGTAGACGACCCTCCGCCTCCCCATGCAGGACCACGAAACGATCCGACGACAGAAACGACGAACGAACGTTCAAAGAAAGATAAGCATCTCTGCCTTCTTACTTTACACATTAAAATTCATTACCGAGCTTCCGACCCCATCAAACGATGGGCACACGAACATCACTCGGGGGCTGCCGAGGGTGTCTACCAGTCTAGATATCCTCCTCACCCGACCCCTCCGTATGATTGAAACCAGGGGCACAAAATACGGGCATAAAACTTTGAGTAAGACTAGACGAACTAGCAGACCCTATGCCCCGATAGCTATGGTGTTTTTGTTCACCAGAAAAATCATACTCAACGCCTCCTGTGTCTCCAGCTTTGACATATACCTTCTCATGAAGGGTTTGGAAGGGTCCGCCTATAGAATCTCCCCCAAAGGAGAAGCTATCAGGTTGCCCAAGTCAATCGAATAGCTCGGACCACCACCGAGGTACAAAAAACAAAGAACAGCGATTCTTATGCAAGTTACTCCAACCTCGTCGCAAACATCAGGGCTCGAACCCCACACGAACACATCTAGAAGGGGCTGGTAGGAGCTTTTCTGTCACTCATGCCACCAAGGTAATGTTACCGACCCCGCCTTTATTTCGATTAAATTACACATTCAAACATTACATATGCAAAACGTTGCATCCCAACGCGTCGTGTCACGTAACAAAATGGCCGTCGCCTCATTCGATATAGGTGGCAGCAGGCCGAGGTTCGAAGGCTGGCCTACGAAGGGCTCGAGGCCGCCTCATGCTAAACATAGCCAGGGAGAAATAACTGAGACGAGCCCTAGTAGCCCTGCCCGACCCCGCTCAGAAGTGGACAGGGACGTCTCAACCTTTTCTCGTTCGATTCTAACCCCGAGCTAAACCCATATAATCTCCATCGAGGAGAGGCCATCGGGCTGCCTGAGCCTATCAAATGGCTCGGGCATCTACCAGGAGGTGGGTTAAGAAGTTGTGGAATGCCACCAGAGGGCTCTACCGACCCCATCAGCAAATGATGGACCCGGATTCCACACGAACATACCCGTTAGCGAGCTCATTGAGCACGATACTCGAGCCATCGAGGCAAGTGTCGTCTACTCAACCCCTCCGATTACGAAAATCGAGGATGGGGTAACGCGCGAAACACGGCCGACCCCTATCAGACCCTAAGAGGGCTCAGGGGCTCGAGCCGCTCGATGCAGGGACAGAGGTTCAAAGGCCCCCTTTGCCGAGCCCATAGAGTCCCCATTTAGGGAATTCTATTGGAAGGCAGGGCGGGGAATGGTGGAACGCCATCCAAGGACTTTGCCAACCCCATCACAAAACCACAAAGCAAGATTCTGTCTCAACAGCCCCCGTTGGCTAGCCCATCGGGCACACCATCGCTCCGGTCTCTAGTAACACCCAACCCTAGCAACCCCAAGGGGTCGGATCTCACTTGGGGGCTGGTAAAGGTACGGCTACCTCCCTTCCTCATTTTGAAACAATCATTACATCAGATTCCCTCCTTGCATCAAGACTAGCAGCAAGGTTCGGGGGAACAGATTGGTAAGACCGCAAAAACCAAACGACTAGACGGCCACGAGCAGAAGGTGAAATCTAACAAAACGAAATTACGAAGCAAAATCACGAAAATGCGTCTAGACTCAAAAATACCAACACTTGTTCATATCTTACATATAAGTTGTGCTCAAAATTATTCAACTAACTACTCCCGCGAAGGGAGAACCATTTCTTTCAGACTATCCGCTAGGTTTTTCGCAAGGGGAGCCACCACCTTCTCAATGGCCTCTAGCTCATCATCCTCATAGGTAGGCGGGAAACCTTCGCTCATCACCTTCAGGTTGATCTCCTTCTCGTAATGAGCATGGGCGATGGTGAAGGCCTGGGTGATCCCAGCGTGAAAAGCATTCTCCTCAAGCTGACCCACCCGAGCCATGATGTAACACCCCAGGTGTTTGTCACCAGTTAAGCAATGGGTTTAAGATCAACCATGGCATGTTAAGTAGTGATGTAGATGTTAGGTTAAACATATGAAAATGAGTCACCATTTAAACTTGGACCGTGCACCATTGCTTACATGATGCCCTTTCTAAAGAGTATGCTTGGGAAATGCTGGATGTACTTGTTTCATGTGTCTCGCATCAATATCCATCTATATTGATCCATGGAAAAGTTCGTGAAGTTTGGAATCAAGAAGTCACATGAAATGACAAGTTATGTCCTTGCTTGAATTGTTTTATAAAGTGAAAGTTTGACTTATGTACCAGTTATGAGGTTTGACCTTTAACAAAAGTTGTAGTTCATCTTGTGTAGAACAAACTTTGTTTAATGGTCAAGAGTTAGTTTGGCCTCTAACCTAGTCAAATGGAACTCACAAGATTCAATACAGTGTTGTTTTGGAGCCTAGGAATTTGGCTAAGTCCTAACTGAGGTTGAACTGCGGGTACCCTACTTTGGAGCTTTATATCTTGCAAACCGAGCTGATCTAGACCTTGATCCTTTAATAAAAGTTGTTCTTTGTTTTGAGTACAACATAGTTTGTTTTTGGAGTATGCCCTAGTTCAGTTTGTAGATGATGCAAACAGAGGTTACAAGATCAAAACTGCAGCTGTTTGTAGACCTAAGTCTGAAATCTTGGGCATCGACGATGACATTCCGCGTTCTCCAAAATTTTGTAAGAAACATGTTTGGGTTGCAAAATAAAATATGGAGATAAGTATTTGGAGAAGAGGATACCCAAAGATGGGATCAATTGGACCAAGTTTGACTTCCCAAAATGAACAAAAACTGAGCTTTACTTTGATCGACATTAATTCATTGACAGTGTCAAATTAGGGCCTAATTATCTCTTAATCCTTTGCTCTAATGGCTATGAACCTTTAATGAAATTTGTAGAGCATCGGATGGAGATCAAACTTCATTAAAGGCCCACCATCAAATTCCCAACCAAACTAGCCCAAAAACGGCTTCCAAGACGTGCTGGATCGCGCTCGCCACCTGCTCGTCAAAATGCCGACGCATGGCCAGGGCGTGGCAGCCATGCGAGCCGAGCGCCCCCACCTCCTGCCGCGTGCCTTGCCTCCTCGCGTTTTGTGGACGCTGAGCCGCTCCTAGATGCTCCGCGCCCCCACTGCTCACTCTCCTTGCCTCTCTCCTCACCCTCGCTCGCGTCCGCCATTGATGGCCGAGCAGAGCTCGCCGCCGCAGCCGTTCTCGCTGCTCCCAGCTTTCTCACTCCCCACGAGCACCACCCTCAGCTTCGCCGCCATCTCCTTCACGTCATGCTCGTGCTCGCCATCGCAACCCGCCACCCTAGCCGTGGAAGCTCCGGCCGCCACCGCCGCCGCAGCCGGCGCCCGTGCGTGGCCAAGCCGCCGTGGGCCACCTTGGGCTAAGCCGAGCAGCCCCGCGGGTGCACAAGGGCCCCCTGGTGCTCCCCCGCCCCTCAACCGCCGACGGCATGGCCTTCTCTGGCCGGAGCAGCGAGATCCCGGCGACCTCCCTGTGCAAATCTATGTCGAGGACCTCGCGCAACAATTCGACGAAAGTCAAGGGCCTAGCTGCAATGTCATTGACTCAAGTGAATAGTGCCTCAAGGGACCTATTTGTTTTAAATCGGCTGAAAGTTTGGAAAATCATAGTAAATCATAGGAAATTCGTAAAATAGTAAATGTGGACTTTTTGGAATCCTTGTGAAATTCTCTATGCACTAGATCTATAATATGGCATGTTTTAGTTTCAATATTTTGCGGTAAAAATAGATTTGTGCAGTAAGGTTGTAATGCTAGTTGAATTTGTTATTTTCCATAACTGCAGATCTAGGGCTCCAAATGAAGTGAAATTTTTGTGGCATGCTAATCATGTGATAGTTGATGTGTGGTAAAAATTTCAGGAGTATTGGATGAAGTATGGGTGAGTTATTGGTTTATCTTGCTCTCACATGATTTCTTGCTTTAGCAACTTGTCTTTTTCATAGAGGTTGCTATACATATTCAAATGGAGTGAAATTTGTACAGTAGACTATTGAGAGGATATGTGAGCCACTGTAATTTTTGTAGAATTTATGGTATACTTTTGGTATATGTTCATTAAGTCACCTTGTTATCTAAAATAAATTAAGAAAGGCATTAAAAGAATTTATTTGGTCATGGACACTAGGTTTTCTAGTGTTCTTTAGTCATGTGTGACATGTTGGTAAAGTTGGTTTTGCCTAATTATGTGTTTGCAACATAAGTTAATATTTATTTTCTTGCCGATGTGGTTTATGGACAGATCTGGGAACTTAGCAAAGTTCTTCATGACAATGTGCTTTGTTGTGAAACTTGTTTATACAAAAGTTGTAGATAATTTATGTATCTAGCTTCTGTTAAAATTTGGTATCATTTGGCCGAGTAGTGTTTGAGTTACAACTGTTTAAAGTTAGAATACAGGAATTGTTGCTCTCTGTTTTGTATGAACCAGTTTCTGTAAAGGTATAATTTTGACCTACTTAACTTGGGAATCATGCTGTGATGGTTATAGATGAAATGTAGATAATTTCATAAGCTTTCCAAAATGTCTTCTTGCAAGTCATTTGGATTTGTGTAACTCCAATTATAGCTAAATCTTGTAGCTGTTGTTTGCATGTCCGGAAATTGGCAGATTCCAATTATAGTGTTTGCTTGTATATTGTTAAGTGTGACTTATGCCTTGAATGATGACTGAGTTAGAGCACCTGAGATCTTGGGAAACTTGTGTCATGCTTGGTGTTGTCGTCTTCTTTGCCATCTTAGCATGATAGATTGTGTGATGTTTAAGTTAAGCATCACAAAGTACTTAAGTGTGTTAGTGTAAACTATGCTTGTCTTGCTTGCTATTTTGTGATGCGTCTCATGGTACTATTCTTCATATTTATGCACTTGTATATTGCATCTCATCTAGGTATGCTAGATGCACCATGTGAAGGATGCGATGTTGGAGCCAAACCCAAAGTTTTGGTTTGATGGATCTATCCTGAAGATGGAAGGGCTAAGCAAGTGCTAGGACCTGAGATGTCACCAGGATGGTGCAACCTAACTGAACTGACTTGTGTTGGATCCCAGGCAAGCCCCGGAGCATATTAAGCCTCCTAATTTCCGAAATGCAGTTACAGTATTATTGTTACATATATATTGTTGCATTAAGTTTAGGTGTTGGATGCAAACACTTGCTGCATTGGTTATCCAATCCTTGTCCAGATATTGTTACCCTGAATCCTATGTAGCTCAGGCTCATGTAGTGCTTAGCCCTGCTTTAACATGGTAGAAGTCAGGTGATTTCCTGTCACCTGCGAGATATAGGAAGATACATATGGCACGGTTGGCTATATTTGCTATCGTGGAAAAGAACCAGTCTTAATTTGAAATGAAGACCAGACGGAGGCTTGCCGGTTTGCAGTGACTCCGTCTGTGTCGATTAAGGACTGAATCTTGGAGCCTTTCCTATTCATGTTGAACGCATGCCTCTCTCTTAGTTGGCCGGGTCTGGAGACTGACCACGAAGCCGAGTAGCTCACCTCAGGCCGGGAGTTGATAAGTATAAAGTACGCCTCAGAAGGGAGCCATAGGCGTGAGTCCAAGGGCAGGTGATTTAAAAGTCCTGATCGTCCTGGCAGAAGGGTAATCCCTGAGAGTGCTGGCGCTGATCGAACCCGTGAATTTGGTTCCTGAGTTATCCCAAAGGTGACCCACGGCTACCCTTGCTAAGTATGCCAGGGTGAGAGTTAGGAATACCCCCTCAGCTGAGTTGTAATTCGATTCGAGTCGCCGTCTCTCCCGGTTAGTGAGAACTTGACGGGCTTATCTCCAAAGTAGATAAACTAAATAACATAATGGTTCAGAAATGATGATATGATGATGATAACCTTATTATACCTGCTATGGTTAATATTGTTTGCTCCTAATAAGTGAGTGCTCCAGTACAGGTGCTAATCTAGTGGACAGGTAAATGATGATAAACTTGATGCTAAGTTTATATTGGTCACTATATTCATAAGCTCTTTTATGCAACTTTGGCAAGCTAGCCCACCTCATAAGCCTTGCATGACCCTTGGTGTCCTTTATTTCTGGTTTTGACGGGTAAGTCTAGCTGAGTACATTCTCGTACTCAGGGTTTATCCCACCATCTTGCAGGTGGAGTTCTCGACCTGTTGATGATGGTGGCTAATCGCCGATGGGCTCGGTGATTCTATAGTTACTTCTCATCTATATGCTTTTGTCGGATGATGTCACTTATGCTAGCAATATATTTGGAACATATATTAATGTAATCTTTTGAAAGCTATGTTGTTTTCACTAATCGGTTTTGAAACCCAAACTTGTACTATTATTTGTGAATTCATTTGAAATATTATTTTCCGCTGCAACCCTGTGTATGTGATGTGTATTTGCTTAATCATGTGATCTTGGTTGTGATGTTTATTTACCGAGATCTTTCGGGACACTCAGCGGACTACCAGGTTTATATAAGTGAAAGTATGTGTGTGTCAACGTGTTAGCGAGGACAGCCGTACTTGATCTTGTATAAATTGGGCGGTTCTATTACAGCTGGCATCAGAGCAAGATTAAGCATAATACTGTCATGTACATTGTTTTAAAAACAAAGTTTTGGTTTTAAAAAGCCTATTTTAACTAAAACTTTAGCTATAGGCAAATTTGTCAAAACTAATTTGCAAAACTATGCTAGCGACATCCTCCTTTATGCCCAGTTAAGGACTCTTAGGTGGCTATCTAAGTACTAACATGGGGGTTTTTACTTTCGTCGTCCATACGGCGTGCTATTGTATGGATGCCATTCGTTGGAATGGTAATGTATGGATCATTGCCTCTACGCCCAGGTAAGTGTGAGTTGTGAGAGCATGACCATCCAACTGTTGGTCTAGGGGAGAGTTAGCTGTGGTTACTGGAATATTTACATGTCACATACATGTATATATGAAGGTACTTAATTGCAGGTATATTTATTGGGTAGCTATGGATACCGAAGTATATACATCGGGGGATGTATATATGGAGAGTATCTTAGTTTACTGCTTTCATTGTGTGCTTATTTATCTCTTGTGGGGATGGGCTGCAATGAATTTGCCTGCAGGTACGCTAACCACGAATGCGTAGATTGAATATAGCTGACGACTAGCTATATATCGAGAGAGTACGTGTTTTGCCACCAACATAGAACATGATTGCTACCTTAGGCTAGCAATTTCATGAGGATGAATAGGACGAGCATGCATCATGATTGTGCTTGTGCATAAATATGCTTCCCTCACCTTGTTCTAATGCTAAGTAACTTGTGATCAATATGATGTTACTATCTTCCCTATGTGAAGCTAGACAAAATGCCTTGTCCCATGCTGCTTGAATAGCTATGCTTGAAGGTAGTGTGTGATTAGTTTTGTCTTGTATGTTTGCTTCCAAAGGAAATAGATGACAAGTTATTAATTGGCAAAAACTCACCCCTTCGAAAACTAAATTGCTAAATGTAAGTAAAACTTGTTCTGTAGAGATATCCACCTACTCAGTAAAAAGGGAAATAAAAGATAATAGTGCCTTACCACCATGTTTTGCCTGATATGTGTAGTGGGGTTGTTGTAGGTGATTGCTTGTTATGTACGAGCTTTGTGCTTCGTAATAGCCATTTAAGCTAATTGGATTGAGTGTTTTGAAATGCTCGCTTAAGACCATGATGTAGATGTGGATGCTCGTTATCTAGGTAGTGCCATAGTTGTCACCTCTTTTGTCCTCGGTAAGCATATGAGTATGGAAGAGCGCTATCCTAGAGCAGCGTACAAGTTTTGGTAATCTCAAGGTTGTCGTCTACAATTAAGTTCTCTCTTAGGAACCTGAGCCTGTACATGTGGTTGCTAGCCTTGAGCGTTGTGCTACGAAGACTTTATCTATGCCTTTGCTTGACCTTAGGCCCAAGCTTAGTTCTCTTGAATGCTTGCATGTTTTGTGGTTGTCCTGCTCCTGTGTGGGAGGACCCTGCTCAAAAATCATTGTTAGATCTTATTGCTCCTTCTTTTACAGATGATCTGGTGCAACGCTAATCTCTATCTATCCTAGCTTTGGAACCTTTTCCTCACAGATCATGTCATTGCTTTATCAACTCAATCCCTAGTCAGTGCAATGGCTCTGTCCCTCGAATCTCATTTATTTTGCCTCCAACCCTTTCAAGTCTCTGGATGTTTATCAGTCTTGATCTTATGATGCTACTCGACAAGACCAAATCTTATGTTAATCTTTATCTGGTAATCACTTGGGTGGACACAAGACGTATATGGAAATTAGCAAGAGTCTCCTGCTTAGTCGCCTTCGGCAATTAGGCTATGTTCTTTTGCGTTGTGTTTTGATCTTCTAATCGCCTCCTTGTTGATTCCTTACCTTGTGACTATCCTTGTTTGCTATCCCTCTTTTGCACAATGCTTGCTCTTACAATCTAATTGGTGCCACTAGAAGTTTCACTTTGGTTGTATGTTCAGTAATGGTGCCACGATTAGTGATCTACGGTGCCGCGACGAAACCTAGGGCCTCCTTGTGGGCGGCCGACGCATGGTTGTGCTGCTGGGTGCGCACTGGTATCGAGGTTTCTAGTCATGATCTGTTGCCGAACTACACTGATGTGTTATTTTCACGTGAGCTCTTCCTTGGTTATCTCTCGATATCTTATCGAAGATCCATATATCAGACCGAAAGTAGTAGAGCTTCCTTTTGAAGTCACCAAAAGGATATCCTTTGAAGAACTGGTCACTGACATAAACAATAACAGACTGCAAGAGGTGGTAGATAAGTGACTCCACTTGGTTGTCCCAGTATTGACGTCCGTCACCTAGTGAACAACTTATGTCATCATTGTTGGATCAGAAAGGCACACAACACTTAATGTTGGACAAGTTGTTAGTCAGATAAGAATCGAACGTCACATTATGATTATGACCTAGCTATCCAAGTCTTGATTATTATGTGCATGACTGATCGCACAGTCGAGATCAACAATCTCTAGTGTGACCCCTTGTCTGCTGACTTCGATGGCGACCATCTGTTATGCGTCAATCACAACTATTGTTGGCAAGAGTGCAGATTTAGAACTTTTAGTGTTGAGAGACAACTGATTAGTTACTAGTCGGAAGCTTAACCTCCAGCTAGGTGATAACTTTTTGCTAATTACGAAGATTATGTCTCACAGAGCAATGATAAGCAATGCAATAGCAAGCCATTTAGCAATGCAACTACTGCTTTGTTTTCCAAAACCTGTGCTATCAAGTCAATTTCATCTTGGAAAATCACACAGATAATACAAGACGTTGTGTCGGCTACGTAAGGAGCTAGCGAAAGCACGTCCCTAGTTTCGATCAGCATCAGTGTGCCCTAGGTACCACAAACGGGTTTGTTCAAGGCTCTATTGGACCAAGTGCCAGAGAATATTCAAAAAAACGGTTCCTTGTCTCTGTAGGAATGCCCTACATGTGGAATAATGCTTTGTGCCCTGCGAAAACAGCCCACAAGTCCAATGCTTGTGCATCATCAAGTTGGTGTCTAAATCAAACGATTTAAGTTGTTTCCTGAGAACCACATATGGAAAACCTTAGTCTACATCCTCAGAGAAAAGAGCTGCTGCTGCTGCTATACAAAGAGATCGAGAGTATAGAACACACACCACAACGTATGATGCAAAGAAAGAGAAGAACGAGAAATCTGTCTACATTTTAAGGTACAGAACCGAACATCTTCAAGCCAACGATTAGTGACTCAAACGAAGTTGGATTGACCCCAAACTTGGTGATCTCATTCCTTGCTTAGGACCCTTCAATGTCTTAAGTTGGTTTGAGTATTGGTTGAGTAAAACATCGGATGTGAGAGATATCTTGTTGGCTTGGTTTGCTGCTATTTCAGAACAGAGCAGTTTTGGTAGATGAATTGTTTGGATGGTCAAACGATGTCCGGTTGAGTTGAATTTTGGTGAGTAGTTAGAAGACATATGGATATACATGCCCACCAAAATTTGTGCATATTGGAGCAGTAGTTTGTGAGATATGAATAGAAAACAAAAGAGTACAGAATCTGCAATTTCGCTGTGACTGCGATCATCCTTTGCATTAGACGGTTGTGTTTGTAATTCATGCCAAGAAATTACAACTTGTAGGTGTATTGTTGTTAGGCAACCCTCCATACCTTTGAGAAGACTAATTGCACCCCTATGTGCCTTACTTTTGCCCTCTTAGATCAGCAATGCGTGAGCAGTCCAGGTGTTCTAGGAGTCAAATTGTGCCTTTGCAATTTGAAAGTAATTGGAAAGGTGTCAAACCATAGATTTTTGGATTATGGTTTTTGAGATATTGATTGGCCTAAGAATGGGAGCCTCAACGTCAAATATAGTTTTAGAAAGCTGGTTTTGTTACGATGCAAGTAAACCCAACTTGCTGTGCAACTGCACTATGAAGGCAAATTGTACTTAACCTGCTTGGTAGTGAACTAGTCCCTAGTTTTGTGATTACTTGCAACTTATGTTGTCCTCCAAGCCTCACTAACATCCTTCTGCATCAATGGTTCTCCAATGCTGACATGCCTTTGGTACCTTATATGTGTTTTTACCCAATAGGTTGCATCAGATTCAACCCAGATCATTGTTGCAACTTGGATCCAAAGGCTCCCTAAGGAATGATCATCGAGAATGTTGAGCCAACTGAGTCAGCTATTACGTTTACCACTCACTCAACAGACTCAGATAATACAGTGTTGTTATCAGAGAAAGAGCACTACACACATAGAACATTATGTAGCTTTCCATTAGTTGACATCTGAGTGATTACACCGCTACAACCAGTTTGGATATTGGTTAACTAGCTTCTCATACCCTCAAAGGATGTTTACCCCATCTACGAGCACATTCTTAATGAGAAGTTGTGCTCAAGCCACTTTAGTAGAGAACTGCTTTTCAAACCTTGGGAACAAATATAGCATCGTTGCAAGGAATATCCGTCAACCGACTGCGATCTAGTGCAAAGTCCATAAGTTCTATGCTATATCCACTAGGGAAGTAAATGTTACAAGTATTTAGTATACGTTGAATCACTCTTCGTACATCGAGGATGAAGTACGTAGGACAGTGCTATCTTGGATCCCTTCCAATGTAACAATGCTTTATGGACGCCAACGAAAGAAATTCTTCAGACAACAACTTACGACGAAGAGCAAGTATCAGAAAGTGTCGTGACCAAATTAGTCTCTCTAATACTCCAAAGTTAAGTGGCCTAATGCTATCACTGATGTTGGAAACTGGATAACATGTTTCTCTTCCGTTAAAAGTCTTTCGCACCGAATCTCAGGACACGATTCCTTTAAGGGGGGAGGGCTGTAACACCCCAGGTGTTTGTCACCAGTTAAGCAATGGGTTTAAGATCAACCATGGCATGTTAAGTAGTGATGTAGATGTTAGGTTAAACATATGAAAATGAGTCACCATTTAAACATGGACCATGCACCATTGCTTACATGCTGCCCTTTCTAAAGAGTATGCTTGGGAAATGCTGGATGTACTTGTTTCATGTGTCTCGCATCAATATCCATCTATATTGATCCATGGAAAAGTTCGTGAAGTTTGGAATCAAGAAGTCACATGAAATGACAAGTTATGTCCTTGCTTGAATTGTTTTATAAAGTGAAAGTTTGACTTATGTACTAGTTATGAGGTTTGACCTTTAACAAAAGTTGTAGTTCATCTTGTGTAGAACAAACTTTGTTTAATGGTCAAGAGTTAGTTTGGCCTCTAACCTAGTCAAATGGAACTCACAAGATTCAATACAGTGTTGTTTTGGAGCCCAGGAATTTGGCTAAGTCCTAACTGAGGTTGAACTGTGGGTACCCTACTTTGGAGCTTTATATCTTGCAAACCGAGCTGATCCAGACCTTGATCCTTTAATAAAAGTTGTTCTTTGTTTTGAGTACAACATAGTTTGTTTTTGGAGTATTCCCTAGTTCAGTTTGTAGATGATGCAAACAGAGGTTACAAGATCGAAACTGCTGCTGTTTGTAGACCTAAGTCTGAAATCTTGGGCATCGACGATGACATTCCGCGTTCTCCAAAATTTTGTAAGAAACATGTTTGGGTTGCAAAATAAAATATGGAGATAAGTATTTGGAGAAGAGGATACCCAAAGATGGGATCAATTGGACCAAGTTTGACTTCCCAAAATGAACAAAAACCAAGCTTTACTTTGATCGACATTAATTCATTGACAGTGTCAAATTAGGGCCTAATTATCTCTTAATCCTTTGCTCTAATGGCTATGAACCTTTAACAAAATTTGTAGAGCATCGGATGGAGATCAAACTTCGTTAAAGGCCCACCATCAAATTCCCAACCGAACCAGCCCAAAAACGGCTTCCAAGACGCGCTGGATTGCGCTCGCCACCTGCTCGTCAAAATGCCGATGCGTGGCCAGGGCGTGGCAGCCATGCGAGCCGAGCGTCCCCACCTCCTACCGCGTGCCTTGCCTCCTCCTCGCGTTTTGTGGACGTTGAGCCGCTCCCAGACGCTCCGCGCCCCCACTGCTCGCTCTCCTTGCCTCTCTCCTCGCCCTCGCTCGCGTTCGCCATTGATGGCCGAGCAGAGCTCGCCACCGCAGCCGTTCTCGCCGCTCCCAGCTTTCTCACTCCCCACGAGCACCACCCTCAGCTTCGCCGCCATCTCCTTCACGTCGTGCTCGTGCTCGCCGTCGCAACCCGCCACCCTAGCCGTGGAAGCTCCGGCCACCGCCGCCACCGCAGCCGGCGCCTGCGCGTGGCCAAGCCGCCGTCGGCCACCTTGGGCTAAGCCGAGCAGCCCCGCGGGTGCGCAAGGGCCCCCTGGTGCTCCCCCGCCCCTCAGCCGCCGACGGCATGGCCTTCTCTGGCCGGAGCAGCGAGACCCCGGTGACCTCCCTGTGCAAATCTACATCGAGGACCTCGCGCGACAATTCGACGAAAGTCAAGGGCCTAGCTGCAATGTCATTGACTCAAGTGAATAGTGCCTCAAGGGACCTATTTGTTTTAAATCGGCTGAAAGTTTGGAAAATCATAGTAAATCATAGGAAATTCGTAAAATAGTAAATGTGGACTTTTTGGAATCCTTGTGAAATTTTCTATGCATTAGACCTATAATATGGCATGTTTTAGTTTCAATATTTTGCGGTAAAAATAGATTTGTGCAGTAAGGTTGTAATGCTAGTTGAATTTGTTATTTTCCATAACTACAGATCTAGGGCTCCAAATGAAGTGAAATTTTTGTGGCATGCTAATCATGTGATAGTTGATGTGTGGTAAAAATTTCAGGAGTATTGGATGAAGTATGGGTGAGTTATTGGTTTATCTTGCTCTCACATGATTTCTTGCTTTAGCAACTTGTCTTTTTCATAGAGGTTGCTATACATATTCAAATGGAGTGAAATTTGTACAGTAGACTATTGAGAGGATATGTGAGCCACTGTAATTTTTGTAGAATTTATGGTATACTTTTGGTATATGTTCATTAAGTCACCTTGTTATCTAAAATAAATTAAGAAAGGCATTAAAAGAATTTATTTGGTCATGGACACTAGGTTTTCTAGTGTTCTTTAGTCATGTGTGACATGTTGGTAAAGTTGGTTTTGCCTAATTATGTGTTTGCAACATAAGTTAATATTTATTTTCTTGCCGATGTGGTTTATGGACAGATCTGGGAACTTAGCAAAGTTCTTCATGACAATGTGCTTTGTTGTGAAACTTGTTTATACAAAAGTTGTAGATAATTTATGTATCTAGCTGCTGTTAAAATTTGGTATCATTTGGCCGAGTAGTGTTTGAGTTACAACTGTTTAAAGTTAGAATACAGGAATTGTTGCTCTCTGTTTTGTATGAACCAGTTTCTGTAAAGGTATAATTTTGACCTACTTAACTTGGGAATCATGCTGTGATGGTTATAGATGAAATGTAGATAATTTCATAAGCTTTCCAAAATGTCTTCTTGCAAGTCATTTGGATTTGTGTAACTCCAATTATAGCTAAATCTTGTAGCTGTTGTTTGCATGTCCGGAAATTGGCAGATTCCAATTATAGTGTTTGCTTGTATATTGTTAAGTGTGACTTATGCCTTGAATGATGACTGAGTTAGAGCACCTGAGATCTTGGGAAACTTGTGTCATGCTTGGTGTTGTCATCTTCTTTGCCATCTTAGCATGATAGATTGTGTGATGTTTAAGTTAAGCATCACAAAGTACTTAAGTGTGTTAGTGTAAACTATGCTTGTCTTGCTTGCTATTTTGTGATGCGTCTCATGGTACTATTCTTCATATTTATGCACTTGTATATTGCATCTCATCTAGGTACGCTAGATGCACCATGTGAAGGATGCGATGTTGGAGCCAAACCCGAAGTTTTGGTTTGATGGATCTATCCCGAAGATGGAAGGGCTAAGCAAGTGCTAGGACCTGAGATGTCACCAGGATGGTGCAACCTAACTGAACTGACTTGTGTCGGATCCCAGGCAAGCCCCGGAGCATATTAAGCCTCCTAATTTCTGAAATGCAGTTACAGTATTATTGTTACATATATATTGTTGCATTAAGTTTAGGTGTTGGATGCAAACACTTGCTGCATTGGTTATCCAATCCTTGTCTAGATATTGTTACCCTGAATCCTATGTAGCTCAGGCTCATGTAGTGCTTAGCCCTGCTTTAACACGGTAGAAGTCAGGTGATTTCCTGTCACCTGCGAGATATAGGAAGATACATATGGCACGGTTGTCTATATTTGCTATCGTGGAAAAGAACCAGTCTTAATTTGAAATGAAGACCGGACAGAGGCTTGCCGGTTTGCAGTGACTCCGTCTGTGTTGATTAAGGACTGAATCTTGGAGCCTTTCCTATTCATGTTGAATGCATGCCTCTCTCTTAGTTGGCCGGGTCTGGAGACCGACCATGAAGCCGAGTAGCTCACCTCAGGCCGGGAGTCGATAAGTATAAAGTACGCCTCGGAAGGGAGCCGTAGGCGTGAGTCCAAGGGCAGGTGATTTAAAAGTCCTGATCATCCTGGCAGAAGGGTAATCCCTGAGAGTGCTGGCACTGATCGAACCCGTGAATTTGGTTCCTGAGTTGTCCCAAAGGTGACCCACGGCTACCCTTGCTAAGTATGCCAGGGTGAGAGTTAGGAATACCCCCTCAGCTGAGTTGTAATTCGATTCGAGTCGCCGTCTCTCCCGGTTAGTGAGAACTTGACGGGCTTATCTCCAAAGTAGATACACTAAATAACATAATGGTTCAGAAATGATGATATGATGATGACAGCCTTATTATACCTGCTATGGTTAATATTGTTTGCTCCTAATAAGTGAGTGCTCTAGTACAGGTGCTAATCTAGTGGACAGGTAAATGATGATAAACTTGATGCTAAGTTTATATTGGTCACTATATTCATAAGCTCTTTTATGCAACTGTGTCAAGCTATCCCACCTCATAAGCCTTGCATGACCCTTGGTGTCCTTTATTTCTGGTTTTGACGGGTAAGTCTAGCTAAGTACATTCTCGTACTCAGGGTTTATCCCACCATCTTGCAGGTGGAGTTCTCGACCTGTTGATGATGGTGGCTAATCACCGATGGGCTCGGTGATTCTATAGTTACTTCTCATCTATATGCTTTTGTCGGATGATGTCACTTATGCTAGCAATATATTTGGAACATATATTATTGTAATCTTTTGAAAGCTATGTTGTTTTCACTAATCGGTTTTGAAACCCAAACTTGTACTATTATTTGTGAATTCATTTGAAATATTATTTTCCGCTGCAACCCTGCGTATGTGATGTGTATTTGCTTAATCACGCGATCTTGGTTGTGATGTTGATTTACCGAGGTCTTTCGGGACACTCGGCGGACTACCGGGTTTATATGAGTGAAAGTATGTGTGTGTCAACTTGTTAGCGGGGACAGCCGTACTTGATCTTGTATAAATTGGACGGTTCTGTTACACATGATACTAGCGGCATGGGTCATAGGCGAGCTAGTCCCCTCCTCTTGTGCCACCTACAGGTTGTCATGGACCACTAGAACGGCGAGAGATAGGCGGTCATATTCATCACCTTTGGCTTGAAGAAGCCGCCACGCCTCGGCAAGATCGGTGTGCAAACCGGTAGAAACTTCCTTGGCATCCAACCGTCGGGTCACCTCGACTCCAAGATCCATCTGGCATGCCTTGGCCTCCAGACATGCTTCGTCGCACTCTCGGGTCATCCGCTCGATCACTGCAGCATCCTGGTTCGCCTTCTCCTGCAACGTCGCGGACCTCTCCTCAGCCTTCAGCTTGAGGTCCTGCTCTGTCTGTAGCTCCGCCAGGAGCTCGCTGGCTTTGTCACCAGCCGTGGCATTCTTCTACAGTAGCTCATCTCGCTCTTTCAGAGCCTGGCGATCTCCTCCTCATCCAGTTTTGTCCTCGCCGACAAGTCCTCAAACATCCCATGGGCATCCTCCGCGTCCTAACGCGCCTGGACCTCCCGCTGCTGGGCGGCAGCAAGCTACACACCCACATCCCCTCGCAGCCGGGCCTCCTCGACAAGGCGATCCCATTCTGCCTTCTGTTCGCGGAGTAACTAGGATTCGTTCCGACTACGAGCAACATAGACCTAAAAAGATGACCGGTGTCAGAAACACAAAAATACTTGGAAAGGAGGAAAATGAGGAAGAACGAGCAAATACCTGACTAGTAGGAATGACAATTTCACATAGGGCCCCTCTGACCTGGTCTAGGGCATTCATCATTGTCGAAAGCCCGAAGTCGAGACTTTCCCGCTCCATGCTCTCGGAATGGTCGTCGAGCGTAAAAAGGGCCAATGTTGGGTCCTGAGCGTTCATCCACTGAAGCGGCGGCTCACCCCGTGCAGGGGAGCGGCTGCCTCCTGACAAGGGGGGCAGGGGCGGCTCCCTCCTGATCCTATGTGGCACCACCGCCACGCTCGATGACCCTTCGGCCATGTTCGCCTCCATCCGGCCCACCTCATCCGCCACGGCCTGGGCCTCCAATGGCATCAACTACGCCACCCCCTCGAACGCCATCATGGCAACATCCAGCCCCACCAGGCTTGGTACGGCCGCGGCCACTTCCACCTGGGTCTTCGATGGCACGGACTGCACTGTGCCCTCAGGCACCACCTCCGTTGGTGATACCAGACCCTCGGCCGGCTGTACCACGCTCGCCACGGAAGATGCCACCTGCTCAGTAACCACTGAAGGCATGGGCGCCACCACAGGCACCGTCGGATCAGCCAACACGGCTCTGACATCGGCACCACTCCTGCCCAAAACAGGGGTGACGCCAGGCAGCACCATCCGTCCCGCCTAAATGGCGAGGCTCTTCTTGGGCGCCAGCCCTAGGGAGTGGCCCATCCGTAAGAACCTACACAAAGGTAAAAGCCATTAGGTCAAAATAAAAAAAAGAGAGGGGGATGAAAACCAGGGAATCAGTGGCTTACACTGACGCCTTCAGTCGGTGAAAGCGTTTTGGGGATGGATCCCTAGATCCCTGCCCCGACTTGTCTGGGCGGGACCATTTCGAGCCTGCCCCCTGCTCTGAGGCAGGGGGGGTTCATCTCCACCATCTCATGGGGTACGGCACCAGAGCCACTCCCCTCCACCGTCTCATGGGGCGCGGCACCAGAGCCACTCCCCTCCACCATCACCTTGGGGTCGGCGGTGGTAGGCCCGCCTTCCTCCATCCACCGATCCCCGGCCGGCACACCGTGCGAAGCAGCAGACTCTCTGGCCTCCACCGACCTCACTAATTCACTTCCCTCCGCGTGGAATGGGAAGGGTCCCTGCACGGATGGGTGGACACTTGTTAGCGTGTCCTTGTCCTCCAGGACGCCCTAAGCCCATGACTCTAGAGCCTCTTCGATAAGGCGCCCAGTGTACCTCGGTAGGGTGGCACTCACATCATCCCTGACATAAAACCACTATGAGTGCCATCCCTTGTTAGAAGTCGCCAGACGCATGAATGGGTAATCCTCGACCGGGTATGGCGTAGATGAACACTGGTGCATCCCATCGGCACGTTCACATCCTTCCCCCCAATCTTCCTCTTTGACAAACTAACGGTGAAGAAATACCGCCACAGATCAAAATGGGGATCGATCCCCAGGAAACCCTCACATAGGGCAACAAACGCCGCCATATATTGAACCCCATTGGTAGTAAGATGCTGCAGCTCCACCTCATAATAATCCAGCAGCCCCCAAAGGAATCTATGCATGGGTACCGCAAATCCCTGCTCATGGAAGATGGCGAAAGATATGACATACCCTTCGGGCGGCGCCGGCTCACCCTCGTCGCCAGGTAGCAGCCACTCCTAGACGATGGACAGTGGACGGAGAAGGCCACGGCGGACGAGGCCCTCCAAACGCCGAGAGGTGATGCTAGATCTGCCCCACAACTCCATTAAAGCGATTGGAGAGAAGGTGGGCACGAGCTTGACGGCGGCTACAAGGTAGGCGCAAGCTTGATGGCGGCTGCAACATGGACGCGAGCTGGTCAATGATGGTGGTGCGAGCACAGGAGGCTAGGGCGATTAGTGGTGGATGTTTCAGACGCAAAGGCAAGGGAGCAAAATACAAAACCTTAGGGGCGAACCCCGTGGTTTTATAGGGGCGACAGACGTGAGAAGGGCAACCATCCGCCTCGATCTCTAGGCCTGCCACGCGCACTGCCACGTCACGTCGTGGGACACGCGCCCGCAGTCCCTATCCTCTCCCACCAAAAATCACGGTGGATGGTTCGCCTTCCCCTGGCGAATCCGGACTCTCTATCCACCTGGGAAATGCAGGGCACGAAGACTTCTTCCTCTTTGGCCCACCTAGGGCCCAGAAGCTTGGCGGCTGGCCCAACTGAGGATGGGTCCGCGAATGGTCCGAAATCAAGGACGCAAGTATTACCGGATCTCGGTCCATGGTCAAGCCCCAGTTAGGTCAGCCCTGAATGAGATCCCCACGAATGGGATACCACGACCTCCTTGAAAAAATATCTAGTTGATGAAAAACTAAGTCCTTCAGCCTTACCCGCGAAGGGTCCAATACAACCGCCGAGCGACCCTACTCACCCGAGGGCTCGGGGGCTACACCCATCGGGTGCGCTCGCGCGCACCTTCCGCCAAAGTAACTTCGGCGAAATCAAGAACACCCCCTAGGTGATTCTATCCAAATCACCCAGAGGCTCAGGGGCTACTATCGGGAACCTAATACTAGGGTACCCCAGGAGGTGGAACCAATAACCATCGAACGTTAAAAACTTCAGGACGGATAAGGGCGCCGCTACGTTCCTTGCTCGAATGACAGAAGTTTGGTTTCGTCTCGCCCGACGCCTTTAGGCTAGCCTCGCCCCACCCGAGGGCTAAGGACTAGTCTCCACCTCCGCCCGATGCCTTTGGGTCAGCCTCGCCTCACCCGAGGGTTAAGGGCTAGCCTCCGATCCGCCCAACGCCTTCGAGATAGCTCTGCCTCACCTGAGGGTTGAGGGATAGACTCTGCCTTGCCCGACCCCTAGGGGGTGGGCTCAGTCATGCCCAAGGGATAAGGACTGGACTCTATCTCACCCAACGACCGAGGACGAACCTCGCCCCATTCGATGTCCAAAGACTGGTCTTGTCTTACCTGATAACTTCTCCTTCATTCCCTCATGATCATGGGCACGGAGCAAGATTAGACGTTCAGGTCAACCGCGGCTTCAAGGACCATACCCTACGCCCCGGCAGGAAAGGTACTACCAGGGAACGACTAGACGGGTGCTTTAGACCCTTCCAGGTGCCGCAGAGCCCAAAAGGTATTGCAGGAGCGTGCTCCTCACCCTGTAGTGTTGTAGGCGCCGCCTTCAGCTCTGGGACACAGAACCTGACAAAGATATACAACAACCACTACACTCTAGAAAAAGGTTTGCGATCTCCACGAAGGACGGACATGCCATCGCCATGTTATGGACCCAAGGGAGTGGTGCCTGCTTCCTGACCTCTCGGGTCCACCAAATCAAGGGACCTTGCCCACAGCGCTACTCCAGACCCCGACCCCGTGTCCCTCCGACAGAGACTCATAGGAGCCAGGAGGCATGCGGAGCAAGACTAGGCAAGGTTCATAAGTCAAAACCACTATACTGCAGCCCATCCTACATAGGGCAGTATTCTGCAGACATCCTGACATTCTATAGGGGCATCAACAGTATTGTAGGCGCTTATCATCCTTCGCACTCATCAGAATGAGAAAAGAGGGCTGGGTAGATGTGAGCCATAAGACTAGGTAGAGTATGTATTCTAAGCCCTCACCCTTATAAAGCCAGCCCCTTCATCTATAAAAGGGGATGTGCTTTCTCCAAATAGAGGGATCGAACAACACGACACACAGACACAGTCAAGCTGCTACCAAGCTCTTGGCCTCCTTTTAACCCTTCCATCAGAGACTTGGGACCTGTCCCTCTCTCGATCGTTTGTATCCCCTATTATGAACCATTCACGGTGCTAATAACACGAGCAGCAACAAACTGGACGTAGGGATATTCAGCCCGAACCAGTATAAATCTTGTGTCCTTTAGCGCACCATCCGAGCCTAACGCACATTACTATAAATTTACTTGCCGGTGCTTGTACGAAACACCGACAATTATCCAGCCATTCTATGGCCCTGTTCGCTTGTCTTAAAATTCATACTTTTTAACTTGTTTTTTTAGCCAGAACAATGTTTTTCTCACAACAAATCAGCCGGAACAGTGTTTCAGCTTGTTTTTTCAGCAAAGCGAACGGGGCCTATGTGAGCACATGTTCTACTTTCAAGCAAGAGTTGAGCAAATAGTTCCATTTCATCACCTTTCATCTTTCAGTTCTTAGTATGGTGCTAGACTGTAGACAAGTCGTATTGGAACGCCGATGATTCATGAATAAATGTACCTAGCTGGGTATCCCGAAACACACGCCCTGCTTGTACTCTAGGCACAAGCAGGACCAGCTCATCATTCTTCTATCACGGGGTCTAGGTCTCCGTCCAAACTTGGACTCCAAGCCCCCGCTCTTGAGTCCCAGACTCAGTGTGGTGCTTAGATCTCCACCATCCCTGTCTCCAATCAGTTAGTCCAGAAAGAGCCGGAACCCACGACAAGAGAGCAACAAGCCTTCCCTGCGCCCATACCCAAGTATGTGCTTAGGATAATAAGTCTATGACTTGCCTAGAACCCAATGCAATGGTTGGTCCTTAACTGACACAGACAGGGAAAAAGTGTAATCAAGCTATGCTCCATTGGCCACAGAACACAACCTCTTACACCCACCAATACCCATACCATATCCCTGTCCAGTCTTCATTTTTCCTTTCCACCATTTATCATGAGTGATCATAATAATCACCTATTGTGAGTAACGGCAGGTTACTCACGCTACCAAAATCCTGAGTATAGCAGCTACTCGACCTATACTAGTAGGACTCATAGGTAAGTGTATCTATACATGTAGTTTCCATAAAATGTATGTAACATAAATGCATATCACATATATATATTCTATGATCATTCAAAAATAGGGGTTATGCACCGGGGCTTGCCTTGGGCAGGCGGTGTGTCAACAAAGTCAGCAACTGATGGCTCCAGAGCTCCCTCCTATACGAGAATCTCTTCCTCGTACTCCTTAATTATCTTCTCATAGTCATGTTCGCCCGTAGACACGAACTCTATCAACTCGTTATCTACATGCATGAAATGATGATGCAACACTTAGTAATACGGCAACAACAACTCTTAAAATAAAATACAGCTATCAAGCTACTAAGCTAGCTCTACCAACTGACATGCTAAGTTGCCTATTTCTACCACTAAGAGGTATGAAACGTTGCATGTATTGCCTTAGCAACTAAATTCATTCCTATTCTTAATATCGCTTTACTCTATATGTGATAAAACCAGAAGTACTAGCTACTCTATTTATCAACCTATTCTAAGGCTTCAAAAATTACAGTGAGTGCCTAATAATGTCATGAGTCTACTGTAAAATTTTTAGAGCTAACACTTCTACCATTTCATCATGAAAATTCATTCTCTAAATAATCCTAATAACAACAAGCATATTACAACAATTAAAGTAACCCTAAAGATACCACAGAACTGTATGAACTAAATACACTAAAAGCTAGATCATGAATTTAGGAAACTAACAAAATTTACTTTGTGATTTTTGGACACTTACATAATTTTATACTGATTATCTAAGATCAGTTCACAATGTAATTTAGAAAAGCATTAACTAATTTGTTAGAAAAGAAAAGGGCAAAATAGCACGGCGCGGCCCAACGCGGCTCATCCCACTCCCGCGCAGCGCGCGCACGCGACTGCCAGTGTGGCCCACGCAGAGCGTGGCCCAACTGCGCAGAGACAGCCCGCAACGTGAAGGCCCACACGCGCCGATCATTTTGTGAAAACACCCTTAGGCTACCTGGTAATGGCGTGAGCACTAAGCACACTATTCCTTCAGTCTACGAATATGCAAAACAGTCCTTGCAACACTCTATCTTCACATCAGGGGGTCCCTGACCTGGCCGCGCACGCTGGTGCGGCGGCCGATGGCACCGACGACCCCCGCCGGGCAACCAGGACCCACCCCGCCTTATCTAAGGAGCCGGTACTTGCCTAGGTGCGAACGCAAAACATTGGGTGATGAAAACGTGAGCCAGGACGTCGTAGTAAGGTCGGACCATAGCGACAGAGCTCCTACAACAAAACAGTGACGATCCAGTGAGCTACAACAATGTCGAAGCTGTAGGGGTAGCTTGTGAGCTCAAGGAACTCACCACAAACCCAGTCGATGTGGTGGTTTGGTCGGAGGCGGGTCGAGTCCAACTAGCCGCGTGCGCATGGACGGTGCGGTGGTGCACCGCGGTGGCAAGACCGCATCAGGAGCATCTAGGAGATGGCAGCAACTCGACGAGGGTACGTCGAGTGATGGGTGGGTCGAGGCAAGACTGGCGGTGCAACAGATTGACGCAAGCAGCTCTAGAGTCTGGGCTTTGCCGTCGACGCATGCCGATATGGTCTTATCGACCTAGCGGGAAGAAAGCTCCAAATTGGAGCATGGCACGGCAAGGATCACTGCACGGCGGGGTCGAGTGGCTGGCTGACTACATAGCAAAGCTGTGGGCAAGGTTAATTGGACTGAGGTGACTCCATCACGTCGAATTGAAGGTGCGGGTCCGGCGACCATGACGATAGAGGAAACAGGGGGAAACAGACATGGCTTGGCTCATCGTTGCTATGGTAGGACATGGCTGTCAACTCGTAGTTCAAGCGCGCACGTGCTATAGGCCGTTGGGGGATCAATGAAATACGCTCAGGAATTGTTGGCCGCACTGCCATAAATACAAGCCGACGGCGGCTCGGCCATGTGCGTCGTAGTGGCTGGCACTGGACTGGGGAGGCAGCAACGCAACATCACAGCGAGCGCAGATGTGATGCAATGGCTAGGCGGGGCAAGCCCATGTGCATGTAGACATGAAGATCGACAACAGCAGTGAATGTGCGACGGTGATAGCGCAGGCCGCACAGTGATAGGACGACAGCACAATGACGTAGGTGAACGTGACGCAAGCAGTGCGGGCGCACGTGGTGACCCAACACTCGTGATCGTGGCTAGCAGCAGTACGACGACACAGAGAGGTAGGCGGCAGCAGAACGGCTAGGGCCCGCCGGCCCCAGTGTCCCGCCGAGCACGACGATGGGCGTGAGGGCGTGCGTGAGTCACTTGCTTGGACGTGGCAGCGGCGATGCGGGGCCTGCACAGTGGTGTGCGCGCACGTCGAGCAAGCCAGCGCTGCAATGCCGAGCCAAGGCATGGTGACCGTGCCCCGATGCTAACACCGACCGGAAACATGCCATGCACGATTTTTAAAGCACCCCAAAAATCAAATCCATTACTTCAAACGGCGAACCACCTATTCTATAGTCAAGAGGGCATGTTAGGCTATCAAGACCAGCCATGAAACCACACCACTAATTAATCCAATTCGCCTACAAAAATTGCCACACTTGGCCTCGTCAAATCGTTCTCCGACATAGGAAATTCGACTAAGTCTAGATCGAATTCGCGTAAAAATCGATTTCCAAGCTATTAATCATGCAAGCTAGTGAATTCATTTCTCGATCGCAGGTATTTCATTGTCACCTACGAAGTTTGTACCACAAACTTTATTAAAGTTCCGTATATGCGTTCTATAGCATTTTCGCTTAATAAAAATTGATTTAAAACCCTAAGTAATATAACTTGAGGTGATCCGGTGAGTGGAGGCCGGCGAGGTATGCCGCCTCCCTAGCTCTTCCCCTTTCCCCTTCTCTTTGATTGGATCTTGCTTTGTTCTTCTCGGATCTTGTCTGATTGGGGTTTAGGGTTAGGGTTAGGTTGAGTTAGGGTTAGGGTTTGAATATTGTTCTTCTTCCCCGAGCTGTCTATGCGGGTTAGGGTTAGGGTTAGGGTTCGAGCGGCGTTCGAAAACCAAGACCTCTTTCCTACTCTCTTTTCTTCACCCGATTAGGGTTTAGGGTTCGATGAACCCTCTGCCTTTCTTTCTTTCGATTCGAACCGGATCTATCTCATCTCCTTCTAAATTGCTACTTCCCCTACTGGATCTACGCCTAGAGCAGCGGCTTTGATATCATTGTTATGTTCTTAGGATCATCTAGGTGCAGATTGGAGGGTGAATACATTACTGGCTTAGTTCAATTCGACCTATAACATGATACAGAGAGGGAGACAGTGAGAGAGAGAGGTGTAGGAGATCTCTGACCATTGGGTTTGGAGGAGCATGATCCGTCCATGGCCATGTCGGTGATGTAGGGCGTCGGGGAAGGAGAAACTGAGGAGTCCGGCGGTGGCGTAGACATCGGGTGGCGCAGAGGCGGCGGTGGACTTCCCGTCGCTGGCAGCATCCCTCTCGATCGGTCTAGGGTTAGGAAGTAGGTGGGGCGTCCGTCGGCTCAGATGAACTTCGTATCATGTGCCCTGGCCCCCACCTCACTCTATATGGTGCTGCGCGACGGGGGCCCACCAACCTTGGTTTGGTTGGATGCCCCCGATCAAGGCACTGAATCAAGGCCCGACTCGACCGTTGGGCCGAATCGGATGAGATCAACTCTAACACGGAGCAGTCCGTCATTCCACCGGGCTCCAGCGTCTCTCCTTAGCGCGGCGACCATGGTGGAGCAGGTCAGATGCCTTTGGAACCCCTTGTTTCGGCCACTGGGTGAGCTTGATTGTGGCAGATCCCATATCGTCTGGTATAAGTGCCCGTGTAGTACGCAGCCTTGTGGCTCGATCTATAGGCCGATACGCTCTTTAGCGACGCTATTGATTGGAAACGCAGAAGTAGAAATTGAACTTTCACCATAAGAATGGTTTGGCTGCGTGTTATCATGCTATGAAGAGTGTGGACTACGTGAATCTGCACTAGTCCAGACGTTGGTTGGGTTCCAATCTTGATATATGATCTGATGGGTTTGATTACTGTCAGTGCTAAACATCTTTTTCTCTTTTGTCTCTGCAGACGGAAAGGGCTTTCTTGAAGCAGCCCAAGGTGTTTCTCTGGTAATATTCAAGCGCTTATTTCTGACGCGCCTTTGTTTCATTCATTCAATTTTGGATGCGAGGCTTATGAGTTGTTTTGGAATTCAGTTCCAAGAAGGCCGCCAAGGGGAACAAGCCTGGCAAGGGAGGAAACAGGTTCTGGAAGAACATTGGCCTTGGTTTCAAGACACCCAGGGAAGCCATTGAAGGTCGGTATTTCTTTTCTTCTTCAGCCAAGCCGCTGGTGTTTATATTGGCTTGTTAGCTCATATAAAGCTATGGACTAGGTTAATGATTCACCAGTTCAACAATTCTGGCTGTTTCAACTTGTATGTCTCTTAGACATAACTACATTTAGTCCATTCTTAAATTATGATCGATCCAAAAACTTAGACATAAGTTATATTAAGGCTTTCAGAAAAATGCAATATAATTAGATTTAGGGAGTGTTCGGCTGGTCTTATCAGCCAGCGAAACTGGCTTATAAGCTATGGTATAGTATTTTTCTCTCTCAAAAAATCAGCCATACAAATCAGCACCAGCGGCTTTACAGCTAGCCGAACACTCCCTAAGCTTTGCAAATTGGGAATGGAATTCAATAGTAAGTTATAAATTATGATCCCTGTCTATAGCTATTAGGGCATCTCCAATGGTAGGAGTAAGTGCTAGCTCTTATGCCATTGCATATTCGCATCCTATGTGTCCCCACATGTTACATGTAATGTGTTCTTTATTCTATACATTCTCATTTCACCTATGCAAGAGAGATGGAGTAGGCGTGTCTTTCTTGCATTGGGGCGTGCAAAAACATCCTAGCTCTTCTCGTGCTCTAGCTCAAAGGTTTTTTGGCATCTCACTCCGTCACGTGGCATTGGAGACGCCCTTACAACTACTACATAGAAATCAGCTAGTTTATTAGACGGTTAAGTATGTTGCCCATATACCGACGATGTTAAAAAGGAAGCTTGTCTCTCTTGAACAATCACATTGGTGACCTGGAAGCTTTCACCTTGCTATGTTTAAAAGCTTATACTGGTTAAGTCTTCCTTGTATATTTGATGTTATTCATGCCAAACTATATTATATTATTATACATCACTGCTAGTGTGAACTCTTATCACATGCTCCATGGTCCATTTGTTGGGTGTATGCTCTGAATATCGAGGCTAATGCAATTTGTAGTAATTTTAGATGATGAATCTCTCTGTTTGTACGTGTAGCTGAGGCTGTCACATTTATTTTTCATTTCGACAGTGATGAAGTGATTACAGTTTTGTTTCAAGAAAGTTGTGGTAACCTTATAGGTTGTTTTAGGTGCTTGATTTTAGATGGGCTCTATTAATTCAGTTGTGATTTATATTTCCCTTATTTCTTTGTTGTTGCAGGAACCTACAATGATAAGAAATGCCCATTCACTGGCATTGTGTCTATCAGGGGTCGCATCATCGCCGGAACATGCCACAGTGCTAAGATGAATAGGACCATCATTGTTCGTAGGAATTATCTTCACTTCGTCAAGAAGTACCAGAGGCAAGCTAACATTCATTATTGGCCCAAGTTTGCTGATTGCCTCATGCCTTCATGCTGTCTGTTTGCTAACTGACCATTTGTTGGTGTTTGTGTAGGTATGAGAAGAGGCACTCCAACATCCCTGCGCACATTTCACCATGCTTCCGTGTCAAGGAAGGAGATCATGTGATCATTGGCCAGTGCAGGTAAAACTTGCTTTATCATTCCTGGACCTGCTTTTTGTAACGTTGTTACCTGGATGGCATGGTTTCTGAAATGCAATTGGCAAAGCTCAATATAATTTGTCCTACTGTTTGACATGAAATATCTATCTTGGCCCTTTTGGCACTCTGCTCTATTCGAATTTTTTTTTTAATTTTAACCCTTTTTTAATATAATTTTAAATCTACTGTCGTTTTTTTAACTAACACTTTTGGCCACGCCTATTGTCCTGGCGCGGCCAAATGCCTGTGCTGCGCCATACATGGTGGCGCGGGCCGCCCAGGGGGGCCGCTGACGTGGTGGGTCCTGCCGCGCCACCGACCATGGCACGGCAATGCCGCGCCCTTATCTGTGGCACGGCAGGAGCAGATACATACCCCCCGCGCGAGCCCGGCCGCCCGACGCCCGAACGCCGCCGCCGCCGCCAGCGCCCGCGCCCGCCCGGCCTCGCCTCGCCCGCTCGCCCACGCCGCGCCCGGCCACTCCTGCCGTGTAGCACCCTAGCCGGCCGCGCGTCAAGACCACCCGCTCCTAAGGTACCTCCCTCTCGATTTCATTTTTTTATTATTATGTAGTATAGTTAGTATTTTTTGTATCTACTATTAGTATCTTTGACCAAATTTATATAATAGCGTACTAATATTTATGAAACACAATATGTACTATTACATTAAGCATGGAGTATACTTTCGTAATAAACTTATTAGGAGATAGAAATATTGATACCGTTTATTTAGTTTTGATCAAACTTAAACATATTTGACTACTCGAGAAGCAAGATGTGTATTTATTTTGAGCCGGAGAGATTACTTGTAATTTTAGAACCAAAGTTTTATATGGATTGATTATGTATTTATTATCTAGTATAGTTAGGATTTTGGGTTTAGAGATTTAGGCTAGTTAGGTTAGTGAATTTGTTTGTGATTTGTTTGTGAACTTACTAATGTTAACTTGAATTTTGTTAATTTGAATACTCTAATGCTTTGTTTATCAATTTGTAATAGGATGGCCCCTCCCACGCAGCACCCGTTGTACCCCATTCTAGAGGTGGAGTACGACGACCAGCACCGAGCACACATCTTGAGTGACAACGACGTAGAGGTGTCATTGCCTCATTTGAGGCCCCGCACTCACACCAGGGCGCATCAGTGGGACGAGCGTTATACGCCGTACATATAGCGTATCGGCTTCTTCGAGCTTGTCCGTGTTGTCAACCACGGTCTTCCGCCCCTTGATCCAGCAGTACTTACTGCAGCTGTGGACAGGTGCGAGTGCATTCCTTGTACGTAAACTTTCTTGTAACAAATTAGAGGCAATTAACAGTCGTTCTATTCTTATAACAGGTGGAGGCCTGAGACCCACACGTTCCACCTATCGTGTGGCGAGATGACCTTGACGTTGCAGGACGTCAAGGCTATTTTAGGCCTTCGGTTGGGGGGACTTCCAGTGACAGGGATAGTTGACAACGATCACTGGAGAGAGCTGGTGACTCAGTTTACTGGTTTTCTTCCACCGGATGACGATGCTTCCAAGAAAATAAGTGAGTAATTCAAGCCTATTTAATACTTGCATTGCTTTACAGTTGGTATCGGGTCTCATTTTCTTTGATCAATTATAGGAAAAGTTCCGGTGTTTCGTCGTCCTGGATCACAGAGCGCTTTGAGTACTTGAACCCACAAGCTGAGGAGGCACAGATCGACAGGTTCGCTCGAGTGTGGCTCTGGCACTTTCTTGGTGCTTTCCTCTTCCCAGACACCTCGGGCAACACCATTAGCTGGATCTTCCTTGACATACTTCGCCAGCCGTGGGAGAACATAGCGGGGTATAGCTGGGGCAGCGTAGTCCTGGCATGGACGTATCGACAGTTATGCGTTGCCTGCCGTCGCACCTCAGGACATGCGAACCTTGGGGGTTGCTCCTACCTACTCCAGGTTTGGTGTTGGGAACGATTACCCGTTGGGAGGCCCCTTAATAATGGTTTACCGGTAAGTACTTTGGTTCATTATATTCTTCCAGGCAGTTAGATATGATGAGATTATTTGTTGCTAATTCATTATCGTGTTCAATGCAGCAATGGAACGGGCATGATACACTCCCTGCAGCTCTGTATATCTGGACGGAAGCACAGTTAGTTAGAGGGAATGCGTGGTGCAAGTATAGGGAGTATACGAACGGTCTCAACATCCTAACACAGCACCAGGTTATGCTCTCTATACTATCGTAGCAGTGTCTTCTTCGATGTACACTATACCACAACCTAACACAATTATGAAATTTTAGGTGTTTTGGTGTCCTTGGGATTCTCCGGAGCTCAAGGACTATCTGAGTCCTGTCACTAGGGACGAGTCACACGAGTATCGTTGTGATGTCCCTCTTATTTTCTTCCATGTGGTCAAGATTCACTTGCCCATCTAGGTCTGCAGATAGTTTGGAAGAATGACAGGCTACCCACCACCACTTTACTCCACCAATCAAGTATTGCACGGGTGCGTTATCGATTAATAACAATGCTACAATTCAGAGGTGTGTTTGGTACAACTAATATCGTTTTGTTGCGGGTTTGACCACAGAAAGAGGTACAAGACCAAGGATCGGTGCGTGACACACAGCTCGTACATCCATTTGTGGCAGACCAGGGTACCACATGTGGTCCTTGCGGGTCCTCCACACGACCAGCATACCTTCGATGAGTACCTGCAGTGGCTTCACAGGTCTACGAGGACACATATCAAGCCTCCGTACACTGACGTGGTGATTGACGAGGACTCGGAGGAAGATGTCATTGAAGATGTGTACAACATTACCACTAGGGAGGACACACAGCTACAGAGAGCCCCGCTTCAAAGATATGTGGTAAGATACTTGAGTGGTACAATTTGTTATCCTTTTGGTATTAAGTATGTATACTAAAACTGTCCAACCACGTTTCTGTACTCAGGTGACACAATTGGCAAGGCTATCCAACGAAGCAGCATTCTGGCTTCACGAGTCTAGAGGGCAGGGGCCAGGCGTTCACGCAGCTTTTGTGGAGGTAAACATAAACTTGTCCGTTTCGAAAATATGTCTTTATTGTATATGCGTTTGGCTAATGAACTAACTTTAACGTCTATTTATGCAGAAGGTGAAGAAGAGCTGCAGGAAGCTAGCTCAGAAGTTGAGCTGCATGGACACTCCTTACAAGGAACCGCCACTCCCGCGCGGTCAGGTGGCATGTCTTCAGCCTCTTTGAGGACACCAGCCAGCTCTTCTCAGCCGATGACGCAGGGTGCCACTTCCACGGTGCGTACACCACCACATCATAGCACTAGGAAGGACCCTACAACTGAGGACGAGGAGGAGGAGGATGACGACGACGACGACGATCCCCCGGGCTTCCACGGACAGCATGGCCAGTGGGACGAATGGCCGTAGGACGATATCGGCATGTCTCAGCTAGGTGGTGCCCCGTTTGGCACCCAAGGAGCCTCACAGGTACTAACAAAGATAGTTTGTTTCAATACGTATGCTCCATGAACTAACAATCATAAAGAATTATAAGTAATCGTGCGTATCATATACCTGCAGGGTACGAGCCATACGCACCGTTGATGCGACCATACCGATGTTGGCTACACTCCCAATGTGTTGCCAACAAATCCAAAGAGACAGAGGCGTCCGAGGGATTTTTACACTCCTGGGTCTTAGTTTGTTTAGGTCAAACGAATATTGGCATCCGAAACTTGCAGGGTTATTTGGTTATGTTATGTCAAACTTATGTCAAAACAATGAATATGTTATGTGACAGCTTGTCAATTTGCTTCTTATTTGTTTCGTTGAGTCGTGGCAGTACTGCCGGCGAGATTAAGTACCCTGCGTTTGGGAACTGGCAGTCCCGGCGTATCTGGACACCGGTGGCAATTTTTCATAATTGATTAGTTAAAATGGTGCATAACCGTATTATGAAGACGAAAAACTAATCATTGGCTTATCAAATTCTCTATTCAGCCATGAAAAAAACTCAACAAAATACGGGCGCGACGCGTTTCGATTCCATCCAGGTAGCTCAGGCCGACGGCAGGCGCAGCGGCCAGGTGGTGTGGCTGCTCGTGCGGTATGGTCAGTCCGGCCACGCCACGCAATAGGGCGCGGCACTGACGCGCTAGGGTCGGTGGCGTGGCACTGCCACACCATGGTTGGTGGCGCGATAGGACCCGCCACGTCAGCGCCCCCCCCCCCCCCCCGGCCGGCCCACGCCATGTCAGCCCTGTGCCGCGCCACCATGCATGGTGCGGCATAGGCATTTGGCCGCACTAGGGCAATAGGCGCGGCTAAAAGTGTTAGTTTAAAAAAACGACAGTGTTAGATTTAAAATTATATTCAAAAAAAGGTTATAATTAAAAAAATCGCTCTATTCTGTAAATGTACTTATGTTGTACTGTTTTAATTTCAGGTCACTGTCAAAGACTGTAAGGTTCATTGTGTTAGACTTTGAATAGAATATATAGGCATAGAACTAGTATGTCTACTTGCTATTGAATAGAATCATGAACCCTAGAACATCTACTAGTGCAGTAACAGTAGGTAGAACAAGAGAAAAAGGGAGGGGTACAAGATGGACATGTCAAGCCTAACACCGCAGAGGGAGTCGATCCAGAGGCGTCGGCCATCTCGTTCGTCGGTGAAGTCTGCGCATGGGCAGTGACGTTTAGGGAAGAGGTCGATGAAGTCGTCGACGTCGGTGGAGCGGGGCGGCGCGGCTGGTGGCTTTCCATCACTGGCTATGCCCCTCTAGATCAGATTAGGGTTTAAGTTTCGGTGGGGAGTTCAGCTCAGGCGAACCTCGTGTCTTGAGCCGTCGGCCCCCATCTCTATTTATTGCGCAGTGTGACAGAGGCCCTCTAGCCATAGTGGGTTGGGCGCCCCCGATCAGGGCGCGGATCAAAGGCCCAACTGGGCTGTTAGGCCTAGTTTGGGATTAGAGATCAATCTAATAATCTCCCACTTGATCTTCTACCATCTTTCAATTTCATATCATTTACTTTTGTTCATTCTATTACAGATTAGTGCATAGAGCATGTTTCATCGTCACAGTTAATTGCCGATAGATTTAACAGCTACAACACACCACTCTATTCTAAAATAGATACTTAACTTTGGGCCTTCTTTTGTCCAGGAATTATAGGCTTTCCCTTAAACCTGTGCCGGCTACACGTTCTCTGAACATGTTGGGTGGTAAGCCTTTTGTAAGCAGATCCGCGAGCATCTTTTCGGTACTTATATGCTCAAGACTTATGACATGATCCCGGACTTTATCTTTCACAACATAATACTTTATATCAATGTGTTTGGCAGCACCACTTGACTTATTATTGTGAGCATACTGTACTGCCGAATTATTATCGTAGTATAACTTAAGTGGTCTATAGATGTCATCAACCACCTTCAAACTGGGTATGAACTTCTTTAGCCAATTCACCTGCCCCGTTACCTCATAACACGCTACAAACTCGGCATACATTATGGACGATATAGTGACGGTTTGCTTTGAGCTTTTCCATGAAATAGCTCCTCCTGCAAGAGTGAATACATATTCAGACGTGAATTTTATATCATCTCCCGCATAATTAGAATCTGAATATCCCACGATATGGAGTGAATCAGATCTTCTATACGTCATCATGAGGCCTTTCATTCCTTGCAAATATCGCAAGACTTTCTTTACCAATTTCCAGTGTTATATTCTAGGATTGCTCTAGAATCTACCAAGTAACCCGGTAACAAATGCCAAGTTAGGGCGCGTACATACTTGAGCATATTGCAAGCTTCCGGCAGCTGAAGCATATGGAATCGCTTTCATTTGATCGATCTCATATTGGTTCCAGGGGCATTGAAAATCCCCATATCTGTCGCCCTTGACTATAGGAGCAGGTGAGGGACTACATTTATGCATACTGAATTTCTTTAAGATCCCTTCTATGTATGCCTTTTATGATAGTCCTAATACCCCTTTACTTCTATCTCGGTGAATCTTGATCCCTAGAACGAACGAGGCTTCACCAAGATCTTTCATATCAAATTTTGAGGACAAAAACTTCTGTCTCTAGTAGTAGACTGACATCACTACTAGCAAGTAAGATATCGTCCACATATAGGACAAGGAAGATAAACTTCCCATTCTTAAACTTTGCATAGACACAATTGTCCTCAACATTCTCTTTAAACCCAAAATCCCATATTGTCTGATCAAACTTCAAGTACCACTGTCTTGAAGCTTGTTTTAATCCATAAATGGATTTCTTTAGGCGGCATCCCATTCGTTCTTTTCCTTCCATGACAAAACCTTTTGGTTGTGCTATGTAAACATTTTCCTCCAAGTTCCCATTGAGAAATGTCGTCTTTATATCCATCTGATGTAATTCTAAATCGTAATGTGCCACTAATGCTATTATGATTCTGAAGAAATCTTTACATGAGACTGGAGAAAATGTCTCATTGTAATCAATCCCTTCTCTTTGTGTAAAGCCTTTTGCCACAAGTCGTGCTTTATATCTCTCTATATTTCCTTGAGAGTCAAGTTTAGTTTTGTAGACCTATTTATAGCCTACTGTTTTGGCTTCTTTAGGAATTATTTCCAAGTCTCAAACTTTATTGGCATTCATTGATTTCATTTCATCTTCCATGGCCACAAGCCACTTTGATGAATGATCACTTCTTAGGGCTTCTTCAAATGAGGTGGGATCATCCTCCATTTGAAATTCCTCAGTATTGTATACTTTATAGTCAGCGGGAATAGCTGATTTTCTAACTCTTTGAGACCTTCTAGGGGCCTCCACATTTGGCACATCTTCTGTTTGAGGCTGTTGTTGCTCCCCCTCATGCGTGACAATAGGTTCTACAAGATTCTAAAGAACAGGTTCCTCATCATCATTCATTATTGCCACATATGGAATAACAACAGGTGCTGGCACCATAGTATCTTACACTGTTGGTGCAGCGATAGCAGGTAGTGAGAAAAATGGCTCATGAATCATCAGAGTGGGCGCATACACCCGCTTCTCTTCAAAGTCAATTTCTCGAGCTACCATGCTCCCCCTCATCATTTCATCCTCTAGGAAGACAGCGTGTCTCATTTTCACAAACTTTGTATGTCTGTCTGGATAGTAGAAATGAAAACCTTTTGACTTTTCTAGGTAGCCAATGAAATAGCAACTCACTATTTTGGGATCTAGCGTCCCAATATTTGGGTTAAATACTTTAGCCTCAACAGGACTCCCTAAAAGGTCCTTGTGTGGTTTTGATAATTGAGTGACAACCTAGGTAGACTAATTGTGTTTATGTGAGATACACAAGTGATTAGTCCACAAATACATATGTGTGAGCAACATATGTCATGAAGGTGAAAATGGCTTGGAGATATTGCAAAGCTCACACATGTGATGATGAAGGAGCTCATTGCATATGAGACATGACATTGAGTCATGTGATCAAGGTGGAGAAGATCAAGACAAGACTTGGCTTGATGGACCGATTGCAAGCGTAAAGGGCAAGTCAGAGGCTTTGGAGCGATGGGCCGCATGACGGTGAAGCTTAAGCAAGACTTGGTGCCAATAGATGATGGCAATGGTGAAAAGCAAGTGAAGTCAAGATCGATGAACCAATATGATCATGTGATGATATGAAGTGGATCATATCATTGCTGATCATGTTGGTGCATGTGTTGCATCGACATTGGAGGAGATAGAATGGAATGCGCAAGGCAAAGGTATAACCTAGGGCATTTCATTTCACCGATCATAGGTGTGTAGAGAAGTTTATGAATGGGTTTAGGATAGATAGCCATACTATCAAGAGGGGCAAACTTATTTGCATATCGGTCATCTAGTGTCACTCGAGTGATCTAACCTTGCATCATTGCTAGGATTGAGTGGCGTGGCAAATTGAGTGGCTAATCCTTTGGAAAAATGATTGTAAAAATGCTAACACACATACACATGGTAGTGTACACTTGGTGCTATTGGCACTTTTGCTAAGGAGATGAAGTTGGAGTTGATATGGATCAACTCGGTGATGAAACGGAGGTGAGAAAGGTCCCACAGAGTGGATCAGACTCTGGTCACGCAGTGACCGAAAGCTAGGTTCCAGCGTCCAGTTAATGGTGACAGACAGCGTGCAGGCGTCGATCATCAACCGGACGCTGGCGCTGGAAGTGACCGGACGCTAGTTGTGTGCGTCCGGTCAAGGTGACGTGTGGTGATGTAGGCAGAGCAGAGTAGCTGGAAGTGACTGGACGCTGGTGCTGCATCCGATCGTGACCGACCAGACGCGTCCGATCATGTCTGGTACCTTACTGGAAATGACCGGACACTGGGTGTGGGGGTATGCCCCCCCCCGGTATCCTCAAGACAAGACATGGGCTGCACCATCAGAGGTGGCTCGGCCCACAAGATCAAGGCATGCACGGTGCTGCTTGGCGTGCACCGCAAGACATTATATAGTACCAAATAGGATACTTACCTTGTAACCTTGCTCCTCCAGACTATATAAGGAGAGGCAGGGGTCCCCTAGCGGATAGGATCCATCAAGATACACAGATCTATCTACTACATCTCAATACAATACACCAAAGACATAGGACATAGGGTATTACATCGATCAGACAGCCCGAACCTATCTAAATCGCTATCTCTGCGCCTTGTGTCACCATCTGGTTCCTGATTACGTGCACCCCCATCGACAAATCTACCATCGCGGGATGCCCCTCGGTGGACTGCCGACGATATTCTGTCGACACTAGGGTTGTTACGTCTGGTCAGTTCAAACTGCTGCGTCCGGTCAACAGATGACCGTTGAGATTGGGCGAATAGCATTTGAAGCAGGGGACACATGGCATGCATCACACGACCGAATGCTGAGGTCCAGCGTCCGGTCGATCGGACCAGAGCGTCCAGTCGTCCCAAGTTTTGCCCAGTGAAGAGGTAACAGCTAGTTTAGCCTGTGGGGCTATAAATAGAAGGTGGCCTCGGTCATGGCTAGAGTTAAGCACCTTAAGGGACATTGTGTCCATGCTTGTGGGTGCTTTAGAGCCCTCCATCTCACATATGCTTGATAGTGATCATCCGATTGTGTAAGAGAGCGATTCTAGTGCGATTGCATCGTGAGGTTGCATCGAGTGGCACTAGGTGATCGAGTTGCAAACCGGTGGTGCTTGTTACTCTTGAAGGTTGCCACCTCCTAGACAGCTTGGTGGTGGTCTCCGTTGAAGCCTGCAAGAAGCTTGTGTGGTGCTCTGGAGAAGAGCTTTGTGAGGGGGCATTGTGCTCGCCCCGTGGTAGCCACGAAGAGCAACTCTAGTTGAGCGTGTCATTGAGCTACCCTCATGTTCGGGGTAGGTTCTTGCGGTGCCCAACATGTGGGCTTGGCAGGTGATGCCAATTAGCCACCGAACCACCAAGTGAGTGGTTGACACAACGGGGACGTAGCGTGTTGGCAAGCACATGAACCTTGGGAGAAAATCACCGTGTCAACCTAGTTCTTCCCATTGGTTAGCAATCCCCTTACACAAGCTTGTGATTACTTTTATATGCATTGTGCTTGTGTAGTTGCTCTTGTAATTAGTTGGCTTGTGTAGCTCACTAGTTACCTTCTTGCTTGTGTAGCATAGAAGTAGCTCCCTTGCGTGGCTAATTTGGTTTGTGTAACCTTGTTAGTCACTTTGCTTAGTTTGTGTAGCTAAGTATTTGCGCTCTCTAATTTGGCATTGGTTGCCTTGTTATTGAGCATTGCTAGTGAGCTTAGTTGGCTTTATGCTTGTGCTTACTAGCATGTGTAGGAGCTCCCTCATTGCTTGAAATACTAGTGGCATAAGTTTGTGTGACCTTGCTTTTAGAATTGGTTAGATGAGCTCTAGTTAGCCCAGCACCTTTGTTGCTTAATTAGAATCTTTGCAAGGTGCTAGAGAACATTGATAGAGGGGTGTAGTCTTAGCTAGATTGATAGTTTTAATTCCGCACTTGTTTCGGTTAGCCGACGCGATTAAGTTTTAGAAACAACTATTCACCCCCCCTCTAGTCACCATCTCGACCCTACAAGTGGTATCAGAGCGAGGTCTCTCATTTGTGGTCTTCACCGACCCGAGAGGATGGCGTCTAAAGGGCTAGATGTTTGTGAGACACACATTTTTTATGGCATAAACCTTACACTTTGGAAAAATCACATGCTTGATCATTTTCGTGCAAAGGGACGTAAATTTTGGTGGATTGTCACTAGTGGTCTCACTCATATCTTGGACCATAGAAATCTCACCAAAGCTCAAAGAGTTCTCTATAAACTTAATACACATGCTTGTTGTTTTCTAATGGATGCATTGAGTTTTGATTTGATGAAACAAGTAAACTACATGGGAACCACTCGTGAGATATGGGAGTCCATCAAGCGCACCTTCAGTGATTCCTCCATATGGGATGATGGCAAATTCAAGAAGGAGGATGAGCCCAAGAAGGAGGTGCATGAGTGTGTCGAGCATAGCCACAATTCGGTAGTTGTGGAAGATTGCTCCACCTCATGGTCAAGTGATGATGATGATGATCACACCACAAGATCACTTGACAAGGGTGATGACAATGTCACAAGTGTTGCAAATGATGATGCTATCCCATGCACACTTGATCATGATGTTGGTTCATGCTCAAGCCATGATGATGATGCTACTACAAGCTCTCCTATGACACCACATTGTTTCATGCCACAAGGTGACACAAAGGTATCAAATGATAATGTGGTTGATCATGTTGATTCATATGATGAGCTTGTTAGTAGACTTGCTAGCATAACCATGTCTTTAGAAAATGAGAAAGCTAAAACATTGAAATTGGAAAACGAAAACTCGTTTCTAAAGAACTCTTGTGAAGAATATAAGAAATTACTTGATGCTTTCAAATCTTCACATGATGAGCTAAAATTGAATCATGAGACACTACTTGCATCTCATGATGAATTATTAGAACAACAAGCTTCTCTCATTAAAGTGTTAACAAAAAAAACTTAAAATAGTGAGAGCTCATCACATGGGTCAATTGATCAATCACATATTATTGCTAACCCTTATGATGTAGGCAAGAAGCATGTATCCACCTCTTGTGATGACTTATTAGATATGCCATGCTCTTCACATATAGATGCTTGTTCTACTTCTATATCTTGTGAGACTAACCTTTTGAAGGAGAACAATGAGCTCAAAAATGAAGTGAAGAATTTGAGCAATATGTTAGAGAGGTGCTACAACTCAAAAGTCACCTTTGAGCACATGTTGAAGACTCAAAGAAACTATGGTGACAAGTGTGGCCTTGGCTTCAAGAAGAAGATGACAAAGGGCGAAAGAAAGAGAGAAAGAAAGATGAAGAAGCTACAACAAAGAAAGCTCTCTTATACCATGTGCTACCGGTGTCATGAAGCGGAACATCTTGTAAATGGTTGCCCCAATGAAGAAAAGCTCAAGTTGAATAAAGAAGAAGAGAGGCTAAGGCATGTAAAGTGCTTCAAGTGCCGCACTTGGGGTCATCTCACCTCTATGTGCCCAACCAAGCAATTGGTGAAGCAACTAGAAGAGCCTCGACCAAAGCCACAAGTTGAGCAAGAGAAGACACCCCAAAAGCAAATCAAGATCAATCATGAAGATGGTGGTGACTTGATGATGAAGAAGAAGAAAACAAGAAGGGGTGGAAGGCAAGGCATCCAATGCAAACTCAAGATGCCAAGATGATGAGCAAGAATGAAGATGAGAAGAAAGATTATGCTCACATCAAGTGCTTCAAGTGTGGAAGTATGGGACACTTTGCCTCTAAGTGTCCTACCAAGCTTGAGAAGAAGGCTCAAGCAATCCATGAGAGGAAAGGCAATGAGAAGCACCACATGAGCAAAGAAGAGAAGGCTCAAGCAAAGAGAAAGTGCTACTCATGTCGGAAAAGGGGACACATGGCACATTCATGTCCCCTAGATGATATTTCTAAGCCTATTTCAATTGTTGATAATAATGTGCTTAGAAAGTATGATAATGGTACCTCTATGGTTGCTATTGCAAAATATCCCGCTACTCATACTAAGGTGTTGCCTAAGTATGTTGCACCTAACTTGAGAGGACCCAAAATTGTTTGGGTAGCATCAAAAAATGGATGATTGTTTGTAGGTACCATCGGCATTGGAGGCTTGGTTCAAATGATATTCATCTTGTTGATCATTTAGTTGAAAGCCAAGTATTGCTAAGTGATGATCATTATCCCAATGCCATGACAAATTGAGTGAAGTCCAAATGTGCTACAACATACAAGTGTCAAATTTAAGTTGTTGGTGATTCATTAGATATATTTAATGGTTTGCAAACAATTGAGTTGAAGCTTGCAAGTTGGATGATCATGAGCCAATCAAGGTATATCTCTTGTTGATCATTTCATTTGGGTGCGTATGAGTTGATTGAATTGGATAAATATGCAATGTTGCTTGCTATAAGTTGATTGAATGGATAATTGATTAGTAATCAAGGTTGGATTGATTTGTGTTGGATAAATTCATCAGATGACTTTTAGTAAGTGGTTTAAATGGATATATGTCTTATGGAAGTATTCAAATAAGTTAGTTTCAAGTTTGATTCATATTTGATGAAGTATAGCTCAATTGTTGAAATTTGTCCTATAATTGAGAATCTGAGCTAGCTGTGATCTTAGCCATGTTTAAGTAATCAAAACTTATTAGATTGGCATAAAAATTGGTGTACATGCTCTAGACTTATGTTATAAGATTCTGTATAATTTTCATGAGGATTGGATAAGAAATACTTTGGTTTTGGAGTGGATCTTGTCAGCTATAGTGCAGCAGTTTTCAACATGTAGCAGTGATGGAAGAATTGAAATCTAGTAGCAATCTAGAAGTCAAATGAAGCTCAATTTTTTAAAGCTGCTAGATAACTTAGTTATTCACATCTCCACCAAATTTCGTGGCATTTGGATTTGTACTTTGGGACATATGCATTTTTCTTTGAAGAGTACAGAATCTGCTAGAAAAGTGACAAATATTGGATTGATCTAGAGTCACTTTGATTGAAAGGTCCTCAAATTGGAAATATGTTTATAAGTAATTGAGGCATATAAGTTTAGTTTTGAGAAGATCTAGAAGCATGACAAGCAAATATTATAAGGCCATTTGATTGTGGAGTGTACTTTGCATACTTTTGGTACTCAAGATGAAGATCAAGATTAAACTCAAGTTGAAGATGAAATTTAAGTTCTAGATATGATTGGAGATCATTTGGTAGAAAGAAAAGGACTTAAAGAAGGAATCAAGGTTACTCATCAAGTTAAGTCCATCACTTAGATCAATCAATCAAGTTATTTCAAGTGAGTGTCAAGGATGGTTTTTTGGAGAGAGGTCACTTCTCCCTAGTGTAGGGGCTTACCGCCTATGAGTAGGTAAACCAAGTGTGGTACTTGGAAGGCTAACATGGAAGTGGTGATCCGAGGAACATTTGAGATGCTTAGTTGAAGCAATCAAAAGAGTTGATCAAGAAAAGCAAGCAACACCCAAAAGAGAGCTAGTCATAATATTTCAAGTGGTATTCTCACATTGATGCTCTCATGCAAGCATTGATCAAAAGATGAACCAAGCCAACCACAACAAGAAAGTGCACTTGATCATAAGTGGTATTCATTTCATATGGGTGAAGAATAGAATTCAACATGGTATCTATTGGTCTTCACCAAGCTTATAATTGGACTTCACATTGCTATTGGAGTAATGAATTGGAATCTATATGACTATCCTCTACTCCAACATAGCAAAGGTATCATTGTAATGTGCATGATCATTTCATCCCTTACTAGTATGCGGTTAGTGCATATAGTACATGCTTCATAGGATCATGCATAACAAATAAAATGTTTAAATTCATAACCTACCACTATTGCTTGAATTATTACTTGATCTAGTGGTTAGTATATGAATTTGTTCATGAGCTAGTGATCCTAAGTACTTGATCTAATTTGAATTGCTAATAAGTGGCAAGTACAACATTGGCAAGATAACTCTTGCAAGAGGTGTGAAGAAGTGTGTCATTGGTTCAAACTGGACTTGAAAGCTTAGGCAAATTAATTTAGTTCAAGTTAACCATAGAAGCTCATGATAGTGATAAGAGTACAGGCACAAGACAACAATGCAAATGGATATCTAGTTCATTTGTTTCAAGTGGTATCTAGACTCAAGCATTTCATCAAGAATCTACAAATGATGTCAAGATCAACTCACAAGTGATATCCTATAAGTGGTACTCATGAAGATAGCAAATGTTCAAGAAATGGTTTTTATTGATAAATCCAACAAGTGGTTCCATACTAGAAAATTCCTTCAAATGATGTCATATCTACACATGGTATCAATCATGCAAGACGATGGTTCCACAAGTGATCATCAAATAAAGAATGCATCCCTCACCTACAAGAGCTCAAGTGTATCAAATGGATGACCCATACTATCACATAGGGGGAGGTGTCCCACAAATTGATCTCTAGAAGCCCTACACAAGATACAAGTGGTACAAGTTACAAGTGGTATCTACAAGTGGTGTCATTCCAACAATCAAGTGATGTCCATCAAAAATGCAAGATTCAAGCATCAACCATCTACCACAAATGCATACCTTTGCATTAATGAGAAGCACACCTTTTATGGAAATTAATGTCAAAGGGGAAGAGATTGTACAAAGATATGAAAGCCTTAAGATTGAGATTGTACAAGGGGGAGAGATAAGATATAAAAGCTCAAAGAAGTAGAGGTTGGACATGGACATGGACATGGACAAAGAGGGAGCAACATTGAAGAAAAGAGATAGATCAAAATTCTTGGACAAGAGAAGCACACAAGTAGGGGGAGCAAGCTCATGAACTTTGATTGATTGCATTTGATATGTGCATATTCATGTGCTTGCTTGCATTGCATAAGCTTTCAAATTCAATATGCATGCTTGTGTGGTGTATGCTAGTTGTAGAACTTGAATGATGATTTGATAACTAGCATGCATAGGATGATAGCTAGACACTTGGTATGTTTTTCAAGTAAAGCTAGTACCTTGCTTTTAATGTTGATCTCACAAGGTATCTAGTGCTTTTATTTCCAAGTGATATCTAGCTAACCATGGTGCTAAGGATGAACTTAAAGGTGCAACTCCGGTTGGTACACGCTTCAAAGGTTTATTCTATACACCTTAGCATCATTTGGTAGTAATTACTCTTCCACAATTTAAATCTATGCATATGTGTGAGCTTTAAAACAAACACTCTAGCACATATGTAGGGGGAGTAATACTACCATTTCGGGTTTATGGTACTTGTCCAAAATCATTTTCACATGGTAAAATTGTTTGGGCAAGCAACATGAATCCAAAAGAGCTTAATTTCCATATCTTTGTAGAGTTGTCATCAATTACCAAAAAGGGGGAGATTGAAAGGTCCTTGTGTGGTTTGGTAATTGAGTGACAACCTAGGTGGACTAATTGTGTTTATGTGAGATACACAGGTGATTAGTCCACAGATATATATGTGTGAGCAACATATGCCATGAAGGTGAAAATGGCTTGGAGATGTTGCAAAGCTCACACATATGATGATGAAGAAGCTCATTGCAATGAGACATGACATTGAGTCATGTGATCAAGGTGGAGAAGATCAAGACAAGACTTGGCTTGATGGACCGGTTGCAAGCATGAAGGGCAAGTTGGAGGCTTTGGAGTGATGGACCGTGTGACGGTGAAGCTTAAGCAAGACTTGGTGCCGATGGACGATGGCAATGGTGAAAAGCAAGTGAAGTCAAGATTGATGAACCAATATGATCATGTGATGATATGAAGTGGATCATATCATTGTTTATCATGTTGGTGCATGTGTTGCATCGATGTTGGAGGAGATGGAATGGAATGCGCAAGGCAAAGGTATAACCTAGGGCATTTCATTTCACCGGTCATAGGTGCATAGAGAAGTTTATGACTAGGTTTAGGATAGATGGCCGTACTATCAAGAGGGGCAAACTTGTTTGCATATTGGTCATCTAGTGCCCCTCGAGTGATCTAACCTTGCATCATTGCTAGGATTAAGTGGCGTGGCAAGTTGAGTGGCTAATCCTTTGGAAAATGATTGTGAAAATGCTAACACACATACACATGGTAGTGTACACTTGGTGGTGTTGGCACTTTTGCTAAGAAGATGAAGTTGGAGTTGATATGGATCAACTCGGTGATGAAATGGAGGTGAGAAAGGTCCCACAGAGTGGACCGGACTCTAGTCATGCAGTGACTGGACGCTGGGTTCCAGCGTCCAGTCAATGGTGACAGACAGCGTGCAGGCATCGGTCATCGACCGGATGCTAGCTGTGTGTGTCCGGTCAAGGTGACATGTGGTGATGTAGGTAGAGCAGAGTAGCTGGAAGTGACCGGACGCTAGTGCTACGTCTGATCGCGACCGACCGGACGCGTCCGATCATTTCTGGTACCTTACTGGAAACGACCGGACGCTGGGGTTGCTGCGTCCGGTCAGTTTAAGCTGCTGCGTCCTGTCAACAGATGACCATTGAGATCGGGCGAACAGCATTTGAAGTAGGGGACACATGGCGTGCATCACATGACCGGACGCTAAGGTCCAGCATCCGGTCGATCGGACCAGAGCGTCCAGTCGTCTCGAGTTTTGCCCAGTGAAGAGGTAACGGCTAGTTTAGCCCATGGAGCTATAAATAGAAGGTGGCCTTGGCCATGGCTGGTGTTGAGCACCTCAAGGGACTTTGTGTCCATGCTTGTGAGTGCTTAGGAGCCCTCCATCTCACATATGCTTGATAGTGATCATCCGATTGTGTGAGAGAGCGATTCTAGTGCGATTGCATCGTGAGGTTGCATCGAGTGGCACTAGGTGATCGAGTTGCAAGCCGATGGTGCTTGTTACTCTTGGAGGTTGCCACCTCCTAGATGGCTTGGTGGTGGTCTCCGTTGATGCCCGCAAGAAGCTTGTGCGGTGCTCCGGAGAAGAGCTTTATGAGGGGCATTGTACTCGCCCCGCGGTAGCCGTGAAGAGCACCTCTAGTTGAGCATATCATTGAGCTACCCACACTTTCAGGGTAGGTTCTTGTGGTGCCCGGCGTGCGGGCTTGGCGGGTGATGCCAATTAGCCACCAAACCACCAAGTGAGAGGTCGACACAACGGAGACGTAGCGTGTTGGCAAGCATGTGAACCTTGGGAGAAAATCATTGTGTCAACCTAGTTCTTCCCGTTGGTTTGCAATCCCCTTACAAAAGCTTGTGATTACTTTTATATACATTGTGCTTGTGTAGTTGCTCTTGTAATTAGTTGGCTTATGTAGCTCACTAGTTACCTTCTTGCTTGTATAGCATAGAAGTAGCTCCCTTACGTGGCTAATTTGGTTTGTGTAACCTTGTTAGTCACTTTGCTTAGTTTGTGTACCTAAGTATTTGCGCTCTCTAATTTAGCATTGGTTGCCTTGTTATTGAGCATTGCTAGTGAGCTTAGTTGGCTTTGTGCTTTTGCTTACTAGCATGTGTAGGAGCTTCATCATTGCTTGAAATACTAGTGGCATAGGTTTGAGTGACATTGCTCCTAGAATTGGTTAGGTGAGCTCTAGTTAGCCCGACACCTTTGTTGCTTAATTAGAATCTTTGCAAGGTGCTAGAGAACATAGATAGAGGGGTGTAGTCTTGGCTAGATCGATAGTTTTAATTTCGCACTTGTTTCGGTTAGCCGATGCGATTAAGTTTTAGAAATGACTATTCATCCCCCCTCTAGTCGCCATCTCGACCCTACACTCCCCCACACACATAAGTGGTTTTGTGAGGGTACTCTTCCTGTCCACAACTCATACGGTGTTTTGAGCACCGACTTACTTGGTACTCTACTGAGAATATGAATGGTGGTTTTTAACGCCTCCATCCATAGGCTCAACGGTAAGGTGGAGTAACTTATCATACTGCGCACCATATTCATCAGGGTACGATTGCGTTTTTCAGCTACTCTATTCTGCTAAGGTTCACCCGGTGTAGAATATTGGGCTACTATGTCATTCTCCTATAAGAACCTTGCAAAAGGTCTAGGAACTTGGCCATATGGGGTATGCCGACCGTAGTACTCCCCCACGATTGGACCTGACTATCTTAATTTTTAAATTGTGTTGGTTTTCAGCTTCTACCTTAAATATCTTAAATTTATCCAATGCTTCTGTTCTTTCTTTAATTGGATAAATGTAGCCATAATGGGAGTAATCATCTATGAATGTTATGAACGAATCATAACCATCCACACTCTTTACAGGAAACGGACCACAGATGTCTGTGTGAATAATCTGTAAAATTCATGCGCTTTGTTTGACATCTTTCTTAATTTTCTTTACATACTTTCCTTTTATGCATTCTCTGTATTGTTCTAAATCTGAGAACTCTAATGGAGGAAGAATATCATTCTTAACTAGTTTTTCTATTCTCCCCCTCGAAATATAGCCTAAACGATAGTGCCATAATTTTGACAATGCATCATGAGCTCTCTTTCATTTTCTGTTTACATCCGTAGATGAGGATACATTCTCATTATCGCACGCAACATTCCTATCATCGTATACAACATTCACATCATCACGTAGTGATAACAAATAAAACTCATTTTATAAGATAGCAAGACCAACATGTGCATTATTAAATGTTATCTTACATTTGCCATTTCCAAAATGGCAATCATATCCATCAATGTCCAAGCATGAAATACTAATCAAGTTTCTCTGTAAAGAGGGAACATAAAGAACATCTCTAAGTAAAAGTGTGAAGCCATCAGCAAACTCTAGAGAAAGATCGCCAACAGCTTCGACATCTGCTCGGACTCTATTTGCAACTTTAACGTGTTTTTCTCTTCTTTGCGTAGTCCTCGTCGAACAGAATCCCTATAAAGAATTAGCAACATGAACAGTTGCACCTAAGTCAATCCACCAAGTAGATTTCAAATACTGTACATAATGGGATTCATTTATGAACGTAATAATGTTCTTACCTTTCTTTGCCATGATCATCTTTAAGTAGTCGGGACAATCTTTCTTATAATGTCCTATTTTCTTGCAATAGAGACACTGGTCTTTCTCTACTGTGAACTTGTTCTGCTGAGGCTGATGCAGCATGGGACCCTTTCCCTTTGGCTTTGAGGAGGAGTTAGCATTATTATTCTTTTTCTTGTTATCTTTCAGATAATTGATAGTGCCACCATTGGCAACTTTTATTCTCTCCTCCTCTTGCACACATATAGCCATGAGCCTTTTCATGTCCCACTTCTCGGACTGTATATTGTAGTTGACAACAAAAGTGTCAAACTCTTTTGGCAAGGAAGCAAAAATTAGATGAATAAGGAACTCTTCCTCGAGAGCTAGATCCATTGATTTTAGCTTGGATGTCAAATTGCTCATCCTTAGTATGTGCTCTCTTATGCCACCATTTCCAGAGTATCTCTTTGTCACCAGCTGCTTTATTAGCTGGGTAGCATATGTCTTTGAAGAGCCAGTGAACTGACTCTTTATTCTATCAAGGTACTCGGTGATGGTGTCACACTCTAGGATTGAGCCCACAATTGTAGGTTTAATCGTGTTCTTTATCACAGCCATACATTTTTTGTTGGCAGTGACCTATTTCATATGCTCAAGGTCATAGGACATCTTTTGGGATGCAAAATCTCTCTCTGGTTGCCCAAGCGGCATCAACCTCGTTTGTCTTCCTCACCGGTGCCACAGGCTTAGTGGGACACAGTGAGGTGACTATCTAGTCCACCTTAGCCAAGATGAAGGCCATGTCAATCTTTTTCTTCCACTCCATGTAGTTGTTACCTTTTAGAGTGAGGATCTCTTTGATACAACCCATCAAGTTGTATCCGCCTAAAAACATAATTCATAGAGTGAGAACATAAATATAATAATAACAATTGAATGTCTTAGTTCCAACGTTCGTTAAAATTAAAACATACAATTGTCCTCTACACTAATTCTACATCACCGCTGAGCAAAAATAGAATTAATGCATAACAAAACTCATCATAATATTATCATTAATCAACGTTGGTCAGAATAATAACAATATTATAATAAGCTAAAAAATATCCATTTTTCAAAATTAAATTCTCCCATTGGTTCGAATTTAATAATGAAAATAAAACTTTAAAATACGTAGCGGAAAAATGAACTCATTTCCTTGAATTTTACACACAGGAAAAATTCATTTTTCTGATTTCTTTTGAGCCATTTTCCATTTTTCAATTTTACTGAAAAAGAAAAAAGGAAAATTGGGCTCTCTCTTTACTGCTCTAGGCTCGAAGCCAGCAATTCAGCTCGGCCCACCACCTCTGCGCGGCACCCGGCCGCACCCAGGCCGCAACGTGGGCCTGGACCGGCAAAGTGCTGCGCCCGCGCGCGCCCACCTGGGCCACGAAACGGCCCGCTCGATCTGAGCCGTCCGCGCCGATCCGACGGTCGTCCGCACGCGTCGCTCGATCAAAAACACAACGGCAGTGGCTCCCCTGAAAACCTTAACCCATTCAGTTCACTCTTCTCTCTCTCTACGCCGCGCTCCTCTCTCCTCCCCGCAGCGCAGCCGTAGCAAGGCGAGTTCGAGCGAGTAGACGATGGAGGGCGAGCAAAGCCTCGGCGCCGTCGCCGGCCCCCTCGCCGGTGAGCGCGCTCCCCAGCGGGTGAGCGCGCCGCCGTCGAGCGGTCTTGCTGCGGCGCCCCCTTGGCCAGAGTCCGGCGAGCAACGCCCTCGGCTCGGCCTTCTTCTCTCCGTGCGCCGGCGAGCCACACTACGGCGGTGTCAGCAGCGGTCAAGGCAGGCCTCCCCTTCCCCTTCTTCCCCTTCTGATTTGTTCTTCTCGGATTCAACCAATTGGGGATCTAGGGTTAGGGTTTTGGGTTAGAGTTAGAGTTAGAGATTCGCTCTGTTCTTCTTCTTCCCGAATTGATTTTAGGTTTTAGGGTTCGGTTTCGAGTGGACTTGAAGTCGAGCCCTCCTTCACTTCTTCTTTTACCCAGTTAGGGTTGGGGTTAGTTCACTGTTCATCTTCCTCGATGGGTTAGCGTTCATTTCTCAATTAGGGTTAGGGCTTCAATCCGAAAACGGATCGAACCCTCTGTTCTTTTCTCAGATCCGAACGGATCTAATCTGATAGGCTAGATTTATACCCAAATGAGGCTCTGATACCATTGTTAGACTTTGAACAGGATCTATAGGCATAGAACTAGCATGTCTACTTGCTGTTGAATAGAATCATGAACCCTAGAACATCTACTAGTACAGTAACAGTAGGTAGAACAAGAGAAAAAGGGAGGGGTAGAAGATGGACGTGTCAAACCTGACACCGCAGAGGGAGTCGATCCAGAGGCATCGGCCATCTCGTTCGTCGGTGAAGTCTGCGCACGGGCAGCGATGTTCGGGGAAGAGGTTGATGAAGTCGTCGACGTCGGTGGAGCGGGGCGGGGCGGCTGGTGGCTTCCCGTCACTGGCTGCGCCCCTCTAGATCAGATTAGGGTTTAGGTTTCAGTGGGGAGCTCGGCTCAGGCGAACCTCGTGTCTTGAGCCGCCGACCCCACCTCTATTTATTACACAGTATCACAGGGGTCTCCAGCCATAGTGGGCTGAGCGCCCCCGATCAGGGCGCGGATCAAAAGCCCAACTGGGTCGTTGGGCCCAGTTTAGAATTGGAGATCAATCTAACACAATGTGCTCAAAGTCATACCCGCAGGTTCAAAGAGATGAGTGCATCGGCCGGGGCCTGAAAAAGCTTTGTTTAACTTTTTTGATGCTGCCTAGCTTTTTTTGGTATCTACTATATGTGTACACAGAATTCTACTTGAATTACATCCAGAGCTTGAAATCGTGAAAATTTCATAACCATGTGTCTCATTGCTTAGCAGGGTTATTTGGATCAGTACCATTGCAACTTTTCAATCCATTACAATTCACCATTTTGAAGATGTGTCATTATAATTTAGCCTCAAATCTGCCATTTTATACGCCTTTTATGATCTTAGGCCCACCTGCAACACTAGATAATTTTGTACAGACCAAGATACCCTTGTCTCATTCCTTCTCTCCGTCCTCCTTCAGCACATCTCCAGCATGAACGCCATAGAGTCAAGCTTCATCGCCATCCAACCTCCCCCGTCCCTCCAGCAGCACGTTGGCGCGGCGATCGTAAAGGTGTGCTTGTAGCTCGTGCGGCAGGACGTCAACTTGATCCCCGGCCAGTTCTCATACTGATTCAGTCATCGACGACGTCTGCTCCACCCTCCGGAAGATCAAAAACCTGCTGTGTCCGGCCGCGACGCGGCCTGCCGTGCCTCGTGGCGGGGTGCTCGGCCCCTGCGTTGGCGCCCTGCCACACGCGGCGCACGAAGCCGTCGAAGTCTGCGCGGCCGAATGCGCACGGGGAGACCATGGTCGTGGCCCGCCGCAGAATCCGCTTGCCGGCCGCCCCGACGCTGAGCTTGCCAGGCGAGCGACCCACCCACGCTCGTCAGCCCTGCGCTCGCCAGCTGCTCGTCCTACTCCTTGCGCCCGCCGGCCGCCAGCCTGCTGCTGCATGTGCTCTGGATCCACGAACAGCTGCGTCGGGGGCAGACGTGCAAGAGCCCTAGGTGGTCGAGCTCGCCGCCCCAGCCGGCCGGCTTGTCGCTCCCCGTGTCAGCCTCCCTCCGGCAGCCATCGCACCTCCACCTCGTCCTCACTGACCTGCAAAATGTTTTCTGGATCAGTAGTGATACGTTTGATACCTTATGTCATCCATCATGGCTTTGTCAGCTTTGCCGAATTCCAGTAGGCTAGTTGTGTTGGGCTGGCCGCATCATGCCGCAATAAAATCCCCTCAGATGAAATCCATGCTCCATGCTACCTTGTATAGTGAATGAACTCTGATGACAGCAACTTGAAAGTGCTTGGCGGACGCAAGCGGTGAAACCCAAGGGGCTGTTTGGTTCTCCACTAGCCAACTCTCTCTGGTGCTCAGGGCGTGTTTGCTTTGTAACCTGGAAAAGTTGCCTGCCCAGGCAAGGATCTCATGCGTTCATTTTCCTATGCCTGCGGCTGAGCGAGCTGCCTGGCCATAGTAACCAAACAAGATTTCGAGCGCCTGGGGCTCGAATGCGTGCCTGACGCTTGTGTTACGTGCGACGGTAAATTTTAAGTAAAATCATATGAGCCGGCATCCAGAGATTAAGATGTTGGAATCATCGACATACAATTTCGGTGCTTGAAACAATACTCACTATGCTTGTACATGACATGACTGTTACAAGGAAGCCTACAAAAGGCTAAAAAGAAAACAAATCGCATGAGGGGGGAACACTCTTGTACAAGATTTGTCACACCTACAATTGTCACGGTACAAAATGAGGCCTCTAAACTAACTCAGAAGAAACTGCCTATGCTGTACCGACTACCCGGATATGGAACGGGGATCCTCGACACAGTATAGGTTCATCTGGTGACTCTGCCTTTGCGCGAGCACGAAGAACGTCTGTGGCGTCGATTATAACAGAAGCAGCTTGGAGCGAGTAGTCACCCGGTACGAGGAAGTACATGCAAAAAGGATGTATCAGCCTCTTGCAACGGTGGAACTTCCAGGTGTATATCGCTAAGAACACCTACACAGAAAAAAGAACGTTAGTAGTGTACCAGACATGGACGCTGAATACTGCTTCAATGAATAACTTTCCCTGTTAAAGTATAAATCCAATGCCTACTCAATTGCCCCTAAAGTAAAAAATCTTTGATCATGCACAAGAAGTTGCCTTCTGTAGCATTGGTCATTTGCTGTCCTCACAAAACCAAAAATAAATCCAGATAGCGATGGAACGGAAAAATAAAGATAACTCACCAGCCCAGAGGACAGTTGCACTATTTTCATCGAAGCAATTCTCTCCTGCAACATCTTTGCATGAAATGCTAAGGTTCATCTGAATAATTTCCTTTGTGTTGTTGCGAATTTGAACTTCCATATGGGTCATTTCATGAGCAGATATAGGATCTTTGCACCTCAGAACACTGCCAGAATCCTTTGAAGAATCATCATTGATCACAGTTCCATTCTTAGCAAGTTTAAAGCTAAACGTCAGAGGATCTGGCAACAGTATGTCCATTATAGATGCTTGTAATGCCGCCTGGATAGCATCTTTAATATTCAGCTCACCTGAGCTATTTCTCCCAGAGTGCCATTTCACTTTTATTTTTGAAATCAGGTTGTTGATAGACGCATTTAGCTCTGCCTTGGCATTCCTTTCTGCTACGGCGGCAGCCCTGGATCCAAGAGGTTCATCACTACTACTTTCCTTTACAAAGAAGGAAGCATCAAGAACAGGCAATTTGAAGTTCTCAAGAGGTATGAGAACTCTGGCAGAGTAGTCGCGATCAATTCTAGTTTTGTGACAAGCAGCATCGCCCTCTGAAATTACTTCTTGATCCACATCCGCGTCATCCAAATGTACAGTAACATCAACATCAAAAACGACATCTGTAGGATTAAAAAGCTCAAGTTCCAGAAGGCGGAGCCCCCAGCTTCCTTTATAGGGATCGATCTTCAATAAGTTAATGTCTTTGCCACTGACAGGTTTTAAGTGTGTTTCAGTAAATCGAGCAGGTATTTCCATGGACAACAGGCGTGCTCTTACAAGACGCATGCCCTGCACAACACAGATATTCAAGGGAACAACCAGGCGTCTTCCAGGTGGAAGTGAAACATCTCCATTCTCAAGACTCGCAAGCAGGACCTGAAGTGCAATATACAAATTTAGTCAAGCTACATAATGACAATACTTTTGCCTATGTGACAAGGGGTGCATCCGTGCATGTACATCATATACAAATTTATAATGTGCAAAGCTCAGAAGAATATTGCCTAGCAGTAACCAAAGACAGACTAAGGTGTAATCAGGTTGGCTGTTTCAAAGCATTAATCACAACAAAGAACACCTACAGCAAAAAAATGTCCATGGGCTAGAAAAATAGAAAGCTAATTTGTCCAGGATGAAAGAACAAAAGGGGCCAGGTGCAAGACCAAGAGAACGATAGGAACACCCATGAAGCAAAGATGATTAAGAATTGCCGCTTACTAGCACCATGTGAATAGTATCCAAACAGAAAGAAGGCAACTGTAAACTGAAAACAACTATTGCTATCTATGCTTCAGATATACTAATAAAAATATGAAAATATAGAGGCACTAATTCACAACAGGAGGGATTAACAAATATTTGCAAATGTCTAATTGTAATAGGTACATTAACAGAACTACAGATTTCACCATTGAATGTAAATATAGATTATGAGAGGAGCTGAATATTAAAGGATGACAGAGAATAAAAGAATGTGAAACTGATGACCTACCAGCATAGTGAATATCCAATAATGGATTGATTCCTTCTCTTGCTATTCTCCTTGAATTTGCAGGAGATCTACCGCCATCTGTTTCCAAATCTGCTGAGCTGAGATGCCAAGCTCTTAGTGTTACGGCAAATGTCACTTCTCCACCTGGTTTAATAGGGAGCGCAGATTTCCATGTGCTATGGGCAATCGAAATAACAGAATCCTGATTCTTCCCTAACAATGCAACATTTGCTTCTTCAACTGGCATGGTTCCGGCATTTGTCAGTGTTATCAGAACATCACGAATTTCTCCTTCATAAAGAAGAATAGAACCATCTCCACCCACAACATTGGCAACTAACAATGGCAGAGGAGGAACAACAGAAATGCTAGGAAAGTTGACACTCTTAAACTTGCTAGAGCCACAGCATCTGAAAGGATCAGAAAGGACAAGCCCTTGTGCAGCTCCAAGGAGCAAACAATCGACCTCTTTGAATAGGTGTTCTGTAATAACACCAAAGCAATGAACAATGCACCCAGGAATTGATATTTGTCCGACTTTTGTTGGAATACCAGATAACAAAACTAATTTTGAAGTGTTAGGTGGAAGACTAACGCTAACTGGAAAGGCATCAAAATTCCCAGAATGAACAGAGAGATAGATGCTCTCCACAACTAGGTCGAAGCTGCAAGGGTTTGCTAACTCAACCATGACTTGAACCGGCTCCCCCACAATCCAACTAACCTCTTGCTTGGAAGTCCCAGAAGCTCCTGCTTTGCTGAAAGGAGTATAAATGAAAGGTCCTGAAGGACCTGCACCGGTCCACCACTCCTTTTTATGTGGATTCCGCTTTACTATATCCCTTTGAGAAGGGTGAAGCGGGAAAGAATGCAACCTGGAAAAATAACATAAGATAAAAAAAATCCCAGAAGATAGTAAAGATTAATTTTGCCATGAGCATCTTTCAGTCTTAAAAGTAGTTCCAACAGTATTTATTCTCTTTTTCTCTCAAATATAACAATAAGATAATAATGATGAGCTTAAGCATACCTGATAAAAGGAAGACATGGATCGGCACAGCGTGTGCCCTGTTGGAAGCTTGTCAGCAGAGTTTGCAAGTGAGCTTGCTAGGCCACTCTGACCAGCTGGTGTGATGAGTGGGTAAAAGGATCGAAGAAGACGAGCTGCAGCGCTCCATGATGAGAGTGGATCAGCGGCCCGGATTGATGACATCAATATTTCTCTTAGAACCACCATTTGGAGGGTACTCCATTGTGACTCAAACAATGACACTATAGACTGAGCGTGCACCTTTCCAGAATCAGTATTGCCAGCACGAGGTTCCTTAAGAACATAAGCATTGCAAATGAAACATGAATCCAACAATATTTAGTATATTTATGCACGATGAATTGATGATTGATTCTCAATATGCTGCAACTGCACAACTACTTTGTGATCTCACCTTGGACAAATCATGATTCATTTTCATAGTCTTTCGGCTTTGGACATGGTATGCATTTGTAGTCATAGTTAGAACCTGCATAGCACTCATAGCAGCATATGCATTGTCTTGCTGAAGGTACAACTGTGCAACTTGTCTTGAAAAAAAGGCCGCCTTGCGCTTATAACCAAGTGTACCAAAAAGTCTTGCGATTTCAATATATAGTATGAGCCGGTCACTGGCATCAATCAGAGCCTTGGCACCATCTGCAGCTCCCATTAACAAATCTGAGACCTCCTTGGCAAGTTCTTGCCTGATAAATGAAGACACCGGATGACTTCAACATAAATAGAATATACTTTGACACAACCTCAACCTCATATCATTGTATGAGGAACTGTTAATAAAGCACGTGAGAGACTCACCTGCACAAGTATCTTGCCAACTTCAAGGCAGCTTCAAGCTCAAAGCTCACAGGTGAAACTCTACACCAAAGAGAACAGCTACAATGTTAGTGCGTTAAGTAATTTTTTAAAGTAAATAGCTTGTTATAACATGCCACACAGGATTCCAGTTCCCATTGTTAATAAAGAACTATCACAACAGGGGGGGAGGGGGAGAAGGGAAAGGAATGGAATGGAGAGGGCAAAGAAGACACAAAGTATACTCAAGGGCAAGATAGGATGTAACATCCTTTAAGCCCTCATGAACTCTCTTCAAAACCAAAGAGAATAATGGCCAAGAAAATTTAATACAGGAATGCAACATGAAAGAAAGAACTATTATAGAAAACAGTATGATCTCTTCAATATACCAGCAGCTCAAGAAAACAGATGAAATACTTCAATCCTTTGTGTAACTCAGAAGAAACAAAATGAGCTTATGCAGAATGTAATAACAGAACTAAAGGAGGAAACTGCCATATGGGACAGAATGACATGCGATTCACATAAAGGATTAAGAAAGAAAACAGCACCCCTGAAACAATACCTTTGAGCATTATCTTGTAAAGTGGCTCTTCTGTATAGCTGGATAATGGTGTAATAGCGATATTTGACTTCATCCTCCAAAACAGGATCACTTTGGCCCATCCTATCTACCTGTTCATAAGCAGAATATAATCACCTAAAATGGTCATGAGAAGATTACCATGAATCTCATGCCAAGTGAGATTTAGAAATAAATGGAGACATTTTCAAATGAAATATTGATACGCGGCTTATCAAGACGAATAGTTGAACCAGAACGACTTTATGCGAAAGCTTACCACTAATGCGCAGACACTACCCTCAAGGGCTCCAGCATGCCAGAAAACATCACCAGTCAGTCTTGTAAGCTCTATAGCGGTGGTGTAATGTGCATTAGCGTCCACAGGCGATCCAGCCAAGAGGCAATAATCTCCTATTATCTTTTGCGCACGACCCAGCCTTCTTTTTTTAGCCTTAATTACCTAATAAAAATACAGAAAGTATGTTGTCGTGTATAAGTAATACAATCTTGGGCCATTTGCATCATCAACATACACTGGTCAAAAATACTTGGAACACCTAAAGTATGAACCTCCTCTGAGCCAAGACTGGATTGTGAATCCAATGGGGTCTTCAAAATAGTTCCTGTGGATTCTGCACGCAAGACCCACTTCTCAAACTCCATCAACAAAGAAGCAGCAAGATCTTGGATCATTGTAAGCATATGAAGTTCCAGTGATTGCTGATCAGAAGGAGGGAACATAATAATATCGTCCCTCTTCTTCCCCGACAACTATAAAAAAAATACCCAGACAACAAGAGATTGCATTAGAGCATCAGGTGATCAAACATGACAAAACTAGATGTGTAATGTGTTACAACATGGGTACAATATTTGTTACTGTTTGAGATAGGTTCAATCAGATTACACAAAGAGGGAATGACTAAGCACAGTAGTGAACACAAGACAGGCCTTAAAATACTAGCAGAATGCAACGCAAGTGAAGTGAGCACAAAACATAGCCTAACACCCAGTCAGCTATAGTAAAATCCAGCCCTCAAGCTAGAATTGCTTTAGTAGTGCAGTTTAGATTGTCGGAGCAAGGGTCAGATGGGATCACACAGATCTCATCCAAGTATTCAGGACACTTGGAAGCATCTAAGCTATCGTCAATGAGCGTGCCATCGCCATTTACAACACGTACTAGAGAAAATGAGCATTCACGAAACCCAACGATCCTCGCACACGCAGCGTAGATCGCCGAGGTGAGATCTACGGATGATTGAGTCAGCGATTCCTAACACTTTGGAAGACACGCCCGCGACAGCAGCAGGAACGTACTTGTGCGTCCGTGGGGCAGAAGGCGAAGCACCGGTTGGCGAGCGCAGACGGGTACGACCGTGCAGCGTCTATGAAGTCCGCCGCGACGCGGTCGAGGTCGGGCGAGGACGGTAGGTGGCAGATGCCGATCACGGCGAGCACCTTGCGCGAGGACTGGAAGTCCTCCCAGGGCGAAGGCACGCAGCCGCCGAGCACGAACTTGAGGCGGAGGCACCCGGTCTCCCAGGGCTGGTGCTGGAAAGGGCTCTTCTGGTGCTCCGCGTAGTAGGTGCGGAGCGAGGCGAGGTCGACGCGCGCGTGGCGCGCCACCAGCGCCGCGTACTCGCGCAGGCGCGGCGGCGGGATCGGGCCGCCCACGGGGAGCACCGCGACGCGGATGGCGGAACCGGACTCGATGCTCAGCCCGGGCTCCATGGCCGCCGGTGGCTCGTCCCCCCAGCCTCGCCTCGGCTCACCTCGCTCGCTCCGGGTCGGGAACGGCAGATCTGAGTGGCTCGCTGATGGAGGAACAGGAGATGCCCGGCAGGTCGGGAAGAGACGCTTTGCGTAGTGATGAGGGGCCTCGAATCCGATTTGATCCTTCGATCGATCTCACTTGTGGCTGGACCATAAGTTGGGCCGAGACTAAACGGTGGGTGCCTGCAAATCAAGCCCACAAATCACTAAAAATTCCATCGAGAAGAATCGCTAGAGATTTTTTTTTTTCACAAGCTGTCCCGATAGCATACGCAAGATTCCAAGAATAGCCAAGTGACAATGCAGGTGTATGCCCTGTGTAGACTGTGGTGAAGTCATCTGACTCATTTCATGGAAGGTTGCCGATGAATAGCTAGGTTGTTGCCATGTCGAAATGATGTGGATCTCCAAGTTCAGCAAGGAGCCAAGGACCATTTGAAACACACGAGCAAGTTCACATGAAACAGTTTGAAAAATACATGATTCAGAAACAACAATAGGAGGGAAGCAATCATGCAAGGGAATTGGATTCTATGGTTCCAACTACGGATGGAGTATCTCCTTCAGGAATGGCAAACGCGCTCAGGGCAGGTCGGGGGAGACTGCGGGAATGCAGCACGTGTTTTCCCGCGTCTTTCTCGTCTCCGCTCTTTCCACTATTATTATGAACCTTCCCGACAGAGCCGGCTCGACCAGGCGGTCAATGCGATTTGCCGACAGCTATAGCTCCAATGCTCCATGCGCATCATTGGATCTCCTTAAGCCATTTCTCGGTAATCTCTCGATTACCTTCACTGAATGTTCTGTTCTCGTCAAGGTAATTTATTCAGGTGCTGTTCCTTGAGGTTGCATTGCATAGCCGAATTGACCTGGGTCCGATGCCGCCTTGGAAGGGGCCAAGAGGAGGGAACGCGCAATCGGCATGAACGGACCAACCGGGTGAGGAAACGTTGCATGGCAAGGTCATTTTCGTTTTCGGTGAATTACATGGACATTGCCTTCCCAGGCGGCTTGGAATAACCACATCTACCTATATATACAGCACCTCGCTAATTGCGTGATTAGAATGAAGCAGGACCTAATTGACTGCCTCTCTCAAGTTCATCTGCATCTATCGCAGCCTTCTTTGGGGCCAATTCCTTCGTTTCTTGATTTAGAAATAGCACTGGCTGGTGCTCCTCGTGACTCCGATCCTGGTCTGAAACCTTAATCAAGAACAGGTGATGTGTTCTGTGACCTCTGTCAGTCTGAATGTCCATTCAGGTATTCTCCGTCGGTCTGAATGTTCCATGTTACATTTTCAGGCCATCTTTCGCATCACTTATTATTATCATCAGGTTTCAGTGCCAGTGCGGACCATGGATGAAGAAAACGATAGCTCTACGAAGGTAAGCGGTTCCATGAAATTGCCTGGAGAATCATAACTTCGTATTCCATTGTACACAGTCTCATAGTCTGCCCTGTCCAGTCACACTGTATGCTTCTTCTTTTTTCTTTTGCGCAGAGCATCACAATGGAAATGAAAGTATACATGCATTGCGACGCTTGCGAGAAGAAAGTGCGCCGTACCATCAGCAAAGTCAAAGGTGAGGAAGTTATAAGAAAATTATTACTTCAGGCTTCAGCAGTTCAGCTTGCTTATGTGTCGGTTCGTGCTCGTAACGACGTTTCATCATCTCTCTCTCTCTCTAGGCGTCGAGACGATAGAGGTGGACAGGGAAGAGAACAAGGTCACGGTGACAGGAGATTTTGAGCCTGAGAAGGTGGTGAAGAAGATCAAGAAGAAGACCGGGAAGAAGGCGGAGATCATGGCTCCCGAGGAAAATGAGGACGAGGAAGGCAACGGAGAAGAAACTTACGTTCCTTACGGTGATCCATTGTTGTACCCTGCTGATGCAGATGTCCCCGATGAGTTTCAGAGCTATAGACCGGAAAGATGGAACTTCCATTACTTTGATGACGAGAACGCACAAGCGTGTATGGTAATGTAGCTTCAATCAATCAGTTGAATATGTGCCTTATGTATATAGTTCATATACAGTATATAGTTCATATACATGAAGAATGAACAGATACTCAACTGGCCTATTAGCTCAGTTGGTTAGAGCGTCGTGCTAATAACGCGAAGGTCGCAGGTTCGAGACCTGCATGGGCCAATTTTTTAAAAAAATTGTTTTTTTCCTCTCTGGCTAGTTCTTTTTCAACTAAATAAGTTTAAATTTTGTTTCTTCCTCTCTGGCTAGTTTTTTTTTTGTTTTCAACTAAATAGGAAAAATTTGGGCAAGCAATTTCTCCGAGTAGTTTTCCTAGAGGTAGTTCACATGGACAAATCCTTTTTTAAAATTTTGTTTTTTCCTCTCTGGCTAGTTTTTTTCCAACTAAATAAGAAAAATTTGGGCAAGCAATTTCTCTGAATAGTTTTTGTAGAGGTAGTTCACATGCACAAATCAGCTCAGAAGGGAAAAAGTAACTAAATAAGAATAATTTGGGCAAGCAATTAAAGCGAAAGCAGAATAAAATTGCACATTCTGAAGCTTATGTGATGATGCTTATACTGCAACGATCATTATCGAGCACGAGTTATGTGACTCTTTCGGCCTTCAGGTTGCAGCTCCCACCATGGCACCATCTATGAGAAAACAGAATGCTCATAATGTTACACAGTTAAGAGCTAATTTCGGGACTGACTAGATCCTTCTTTCTGGACATAAACCCACATAAATAAATATACCAACATGACAACAACAAACAACAATTATATCCTGAAGGTACTTCCACCAGATTGATACTATAATTCAACACTCTTTGTACATCCTGGTATCCAGATTTGAATTTTGTTTCTCCAACCGTTCGGCCTCTAATCCACATCCACAACACTAAATAAAATGGCATTCAACAGTACTATGAAAAAATTCTGATATCTAGGCAGCAGCAAGCTAGTTACATTTGTAAGGAAGCTGGAACTATAATATTGGGACTCAAAAATAACTATGTTGCCGTGGAAACTGGTATTACATAGACAAATATTACTAGTGGATCCGTACAACTAACTCCGGTCGGTTTGGCTTGGCTGCAAGGCGTAACCCATGCAGCTACCAGAAACCTGAAAAAGAGAAAGAGATTCAGAACTAAAGCTGTCACATGCTTGTGGCTCGAGAATCCTGCCAACCCAGTTGCCGAGCTCGCTGTTCCCACATTGCTGTGAGTTTCTTCTCCTTTGAAATTGCTGCCTCAGATTGCTCCCGAGCTTCCTCACAGGTTTCTGTAGCTGCATTACACTTTTCTGCCTCTCGCTGGTATTGAGTAGCCTGTCTTTTTGCTTCGACAAGAGTGGCGTTCATGTGGTGACTATGCTCCTCAGCTACAACCTGCTGCAGCTTGAGTTCCTCATTAAGAAGATCGACGAATTGCTTCTCCATCTCTTTGGCAAGCTCAGGGTTGTTTTTCCCACAATCTGCATATTTCAATACGAATGTTACAGTTTTGGTCCAGTTAACATAATATCTTGATAACAACAATAACAAGGTCAGGAAATTGTGCATTGGAAGAAAAGGGTAGATATAGTAGAAAACAATGCAAAGAACGCGATTCAAATATTTTGACAATTCCAGTTCTAGAAAACTGGGTAGCTAACTGGCTATGAGATGCAGGAAGCACAAGAACTAAGGCCCCGTTTGGCAGAGCTCCCAGAGCTCAGCAGGAGCTCTGCCAAACAGTTTTACAGAGAGAAGCAATTCTCTGTTGATTCCGTGAAGTGATTCTCTAAAATGAACTAGGAGGCTGAGAGCTGAAAAAAGTAGTTTCTCCTGATTCTGTGAAGTGATTCTCCATCATGATTTCAAGAGTTTATGCTAAAAAATCAAAGAGAATCACTTTCAGCCATAGAATCACTTCTCTCAGAGAATCAGCTTCCTTAGAGAATCAGAATCAGATGGAGCTCTAACAAACAGGCCCTAATTGTGCAGCAACATGAGAAAGATTTGTGCAAACTTGATGAAGCAAATATACCGTCCAAATGAGAAGTATGTTGGTGAAAGAATTATGTGCAAATGCAGACTTGACAATGACAGTGCTAGCTTCAAATTTGCATTGCCGGTACTTAGTAGGATGCATTATAAAGTAAAGCTATAATCTTCGCATGTCCAGGAACAGCAGCAAGCAATACATGCTAAGTTGCAAAATGCATGTTGATGGAGTGTCTAAACAGTGCCAAATCTGGGTGGATGGAAGAACAGTCTCTGGGCTTCATTGGATGTTATGAATGTCAACACATACTAATGATCACAACTAACTTTCATCTATGCTATATTGTTAGGGTAATAGCGTAATGCCAAAGACTTATGAAATACAAAACAAGATGAAAGAAAAGATCTTTTTTTCTCAATAATAGGATGCTTTTAAGAAGCCTATAGTAGGTCATTCAGTAGAGCGCATCATTAGACCAATATCTGCAGTTTCGCACCTAATTATAAAATCCAACTCTTTAAGATATCACAGCACTGTTTCATAACATACTAGATAAGCTAGCTTTCTAGTGTTCACCCCCTGTAGTATTCATCTTTTCTTTTCACATAAGACAATTTGGGGCTAAATGATTAAAAGAATGAAATTTTCAGAAAAACAAATCTGACACGTAATTGTACTTTCATTTCATAAGAACTGATTTGCTCGAGCATTTTTGTAGAGTGAAGAATAACCCAAGTAAAAGATTCCATAAGGTCTATAAATCACCCTGTGCATCATCATAGTGACTGAACTACTGAAGGCAGCAGATAAAGCTCCTTCATAAACTGAATTGTTCAGTTCAGCAAGAAAACAACACAGTGATCCACGACAATTGCTGTCATTCTTTGACAAGATAACCACTACACTCGTCCAAATATGATAAGAATACTGGAAACCCATGCCTCAATTTACAGAAGTGTGAAGGAAGGACCAAACCTGTTATTGAGAAGTTGGCGAGCCCTGCAATGAACACAAATTCCTGTCAGTAATGCGGACATAGGCACATAGCTGCAACAGGGGGTTTTCATCATAGACAATTAGACAGCAACTAAAACTAGCTTATTTGTTGCCCATATGCATGCGTCAGTTGTACCATAATTCATACAGTGACACAGAGTCACATGTGCTACGGCGTTCATCTGATGACCCTAGTCCCGACCAAAACACTGGGTTTTTTTTATCTAACGAATTATGGGTAGCATGCGCGCCGACACATACCAAGCGAGGGCAGTAGCAAGATCTGGTAAGAGGGACTGAACAGGAACAGCTCACCTGGGGCGATGGACTTAAGGGAAAGGGGAGCCGGGCAATCGCAGCTGCAGGGAGGGCACGACGGGGAGGAGGCAGCCACCGCCGCGGTGGACGCGGGGGAGGAGGAGAAGCCCTTCTTGTAACGCCAGTAGAAGGCGGGGCCGGAGACCCCGAGCGCGGAGGCCACGGCCAGGATCACCAGGCACCAGCGCCCCAGCGCCGCCGCTGTCGCCGCGCGGCGCCCCCCGCCGCCCACCATCAGTCCTCGGCCGTGGACGCGCGCGCAATGTGGGTTGGATGGGAGATCGCCGCCCCGCCGACTGCGCCTTCGCGGAGTCGCTCGGCGTGTGCGAGTCAGTGAGCGTGACCGCCCCTGATTTCGCCTTGTTGTGGCTGGCTGGGGCGCGGCGCGGTGGTGGACTGGTGGTGGGGGCTGGAGTGGTGAGGGGAACACTGGAACAGGGGAGTGGGGTGGGGGAGCGTGGGAAGTGAACTAACCGCGGATGGGCGAGGGGTCGGTGCGGAAGTGCGGTGCGGAGGTGGAGGGGAAAATGGCTGGTGCGCGCGGGGTTCCCGAGCGGATCTCCGGCAAACGACAGGGCCGCGAGGGGGCTATGGTGGAGTGAGCTTGGCAGCCTGCCACTAGCCCAGTATCGTGCCGGTCAGCTGGTCCGTGTGGACCCAACTTAACGTTACCGCGCATGGACCGGGTGGCGTTAGGTAAGCTAAGCTAGACGTCCATACGAGTGAGTATGTGTAAAAAAACTAATAAGACAGCTAGTGTTTTATTTATCAGCTAAAAATTAGCTTTAACACAAATAATCGACTTGGCAAAAAAAAATAGCTGTAGAGCTAATAGCCTGATAGTTTTATCTGTGGATCCGAGCCTTACATATCGGGCCGCTAGCCAACTCTCGTGTGTCACGTTTGAGTTCCGACCCTTACAAAGATTTAACGATAATGATATTGTTCGATCGTCCGTCCCTCCGGATGGACCGAGCCGTCCGAGTCACCAACAGACTCTGCCTGCACTTGCGCATAGCCCCCGTCCGCATATGGCTTGTAGCCTCTCGTCCACAAGTTCGTAGCCGTTGTTCTCTATTCTTCCAAAAAAAAATCACCGCTGCGACTGCCATGGCGTCCTCCTCTCCTCTCCTCCCCCATGGATCCAGCAGCGTCGTACGCCCCCAACTACGCTCCGCAGCGCCGTGGGCCAGCGAGCGTGCTCCTCCCCGCCTTCTACCCATCCTCCACACACCCCACTCCCTCCCTGGCCGGCGGCAGCGTCTTCCTCCCGCCACATCGACAGCTCCTTCTCCACCCCCGGCGTCCTCCTCCCTACCCCGACGGCTCCTTCCCACACTCCCACACCCCCTACACACACCGGCGTCCTCCCCCACAAAGGAGCTCCCGACGCCCTCGGATACGGCGGCCATGGCGCTCCCCATGCTAGGCTCTCTTCTCCCCCCCCCCCCCCCCCCCCCACCATGTTGCAATTATATCTTTCAATTGTTTTAGACGCTTCAGAGGTATGTTGTAGTTAAACCATATGGATGTTGCAAAAATAGATCGGGGGATGTTGCATATGTTGCAAGTATTTCAAAGGCATGTTGCAAGCATTTGTTCAAAAACTTTCACCTCTTTCTAGATGTTGCAATCGTTTCTGATCTGGATGTTTTATAAGCTTCGCACAAATGTTGCAATAACATGTTTCAAATGTTTCAGTTGCTTCAATCTTATGTTGCAGCAGTTGTTCCACGTTGTTGCAAGTGTTTTATTCGAGCGTTGTTTCATATGCTTTATGCAGATGTTGCAATAATATGTTTCAAATGTTTCAGCTGCTTTAACATAATGTTGTAGCAGTTGTTCTGTGTGTGTTGCAAGTGTTCTATTCAGCTTTTTATGTTATTCGGCCGAGGGGGGACGAGCCGGACAGACGGGCGTGTGGCTCAGGGCCTAGCGGACGGAAGTGTTGGAGGCGGCGAACGCAGGTGTTGCGGCCAGGGGGAAGCTGGGGCATGCTCGTCGCGCGCGTGGGGCGGATGCGGCGGGCTACGAGGCTTGCGGACTGGGCCGGGGGGGGGGCGCTGGCGGCGTGCGTGTGGGTCGGGCGCTAGATTAGCCGAAGATTTAAATTAAAATCATGAGTGCAACTACACCTTTACATCACTCCTACTCGTTGAGATTCCGTGATGCTACAATCAAAATCAAGTCGTAAGTTTTAACGGTAGTTCGGTACCAACCTGAACCAGCCAGCATGAGGCTACGCTCACGCGATGCTGGCCCGGCCAGCCTTCCCGTCAGCCTCTGCCAGCCGCCGTAGCACAGCATCGTCACCAGCGCCGGCGACTGCCTGGCGCCGCTGCACTACGTCGATGGTGACTACATGGTCGCGTGGTATTTTTTCAGTGTGGCTTAGGGGTCTTGTCATGAACAATGAAGCTGACGGCGTCAATGCCAGTTCGATTCAAACCAAACACTTTTGCCACACACATGGAATAAACTTAGCAAAGTTTACACGCTGGTCTACGCATCTGGATCTCACAACACATCACACATTGCTATTGTCAGATATCAACAGCACGGAAATGCTGAGCCGCAAACACACATCAAGGCTCGAGCTCAAGATAATAAGAAGGCTGATATGCCAACACCAATAAGACACCACCACCCTAGGCTCACTAAATCCTACTGGCCTATCTATAATATATCACGCCGAAGCGCATCGTAGCTCACATTACCATTCACATGAAACGAACATACACCAACCTTGATTAGGATGGGCAATGCAACGCTGCAGCCGCACTTGCAGAGTATGGCATTGTACCAAGTCCAAATGAACGCAGGTATTGCCCATCAAATAATTCATTGGTCGATTCGCACACCAAGAATGCACTGTGCGAGATGAGTCAGATACGGCTCCGCCTGTGAACTGTTACTCAATGTAGGAGCAAGACTCTGGAGCTCTGAATTGAACGCTGCTTCAAATTTCCTGCAACAAAGACCAATGTGATGATGTTATATGATACTGGGCTGGAATTTTAATCTCGTCGCTTCAAGGATAGATAGAGATGCTGGATACGTACAGGATCGACTCTGACATGACAACATTCTCTGATGCTAGTTTCAGCTGCTGGTCTCTGTCCTGTGATTTATTTATCTTTGATCTTGACTTCCCAGACTTTGATGTGTTCTCGGAGTTAGTGACATCGATGGATGGCATCAAGAGCTGGATGGAAGTGGCATACTGAAGGCATAAACCTTTCAGCTTCTCAACTTTCTGTGCATCCAAATAAATACAAGAATAAGAATTGATTCTTTCAAAAATCTTGAATGATACTTCCTCCATTCCAAATTTTAAGTCGTTTTGACTTTTCTGGGTTCATACCTTTTGCTATGCACCTAGATATAGTATACTATGTCTAGATACATATACATAGTAAAAACTTTGAGATCTAAAAGCCAAAATGACTTACAATTTGAAAGAGAGGGAGTACTAAGTAAATCTATGAACCAAAAGTTATTGTTTTATCTTCTTTTCTTTAAGTTTTAAGAAAAAAAGGTCAAAGGACACACCACAAGGAGTTCAGGCGACAACAGCAAGCATTCTTTTAGACACTTCTGGAGGAAGAAATCATGGATCTGGATAACCTGCAAGCAGTATTAACATCAAAGGTAATGCATTCCGGACGGTTAGCATTGCAGATTAATTTTAATTGCAAAAATATCCCCCTAAAATATCAAATTGTAAAAAAAGTGCAAAACCTCATCTATGCTCCTTGCTGTTTGAAGGCGGTCATGCATCAAATGCCAATTTGGTTCAAGAACCTGGGGACCAAATGAATAGCTTAGAACTTGCCCAACATGTATGGTTTACCTCAAACGTTAGATAATGCATGGTGTCATCTGTGGTTTAGCATGACCAAAAGAATAGTTTAGCATGCTGATATGTATGGTTTACCTCAAATGTTAGATAATGCAAAAGGCTATTTACAAACTTGAGCATGCTACGACAAAGAATTGATGACCGTAAAATTGGTGTCCCTAGAATCTTGACAGACCGGAATACCTGTCCAAGAGTTAATATCCAGTCAAAGTTGGCATACGCAAAAATGTTAAACTGATTTTGCAGGAAAAAAAGGGTCCATTCATACTTGTTGTATTTGCCATGCTGCACACAGCTGGCGACTAACATGCTTGCAGTGGAACAATAGGCGAAAGATCAATTGGTATTTTGTCAAAGCCTTCCTTGAAATTACAAGAGATAACGGCCACTGGACCTGCAGGGTACAACAAGTATATCATTTCATTATCACAAGACAAACATGAGGAAAGTTTTAAACAAACTATTAAAATAGAAAACCTTATTGCTAAGGCAGAATGTTTCCAAACCCGTGATGCTTAATTGCATTGACTGATCAACATCTGCTGCAGCTGCAGGGTAAGCACAATCCAAGTCTTTCAGAGTGGCCAGTTTCTTAAGGAGGGAACTTCTTTCCTGTTGAACACAGATGTAAACAAAGATGATAATATAAAACATCATATAGTATGACCAGATCCAGATAATATTTACCACGCAGCAGATTAATTCCTCATGGCTTGGATCTGAAGCAGCTGCAGTACTCCGCAAAGCAATGTCAAGCAGAGACTGCCGTGTAAAATGAACAAAGAAAGCTTTATTAAAACAAAAGGAGAACCAGCTTTTTCATAATCAGAGTTGACAAAAAATCTGCTTTTGTCATGGCACAAACACACAGAAAACACATAGTACAAGACAAACCTGAAGTTTTTCAGCAAATATTTCTTCTGGTTTCTTTGTAAGCTCCTCTCGAGCAATATCCATAAAATGAACCAAAAAGTCACCCTGTAAACTAGATAAAACAGATAAGTAGCTCAAGAAAAATCAATATGGATGATCAAAATCAAATCAGGAAACATGGCATTCATTATCAAGGGCATTGTAAACAGCTAAGATACTCATAATTTCATACTCTCTCCGTCCAAAATGGAAGGTGTTCTGATTTTTTCCTAAGTCAAACTTCTTCAAGTTTGACCAAGTTTATACAAAAACATAGCAACATAAACAACATTAGATTAGTTTCATTAAATCCACCACTGAATATCTCTATAGTATATTTGTTTAGTGTTGAAAATAATTTTCTATAAATTTGGTCAAACTTGAATACTTTTGACCTAAAAAGACTTTACACTTTGGAACATAGGACGTAACAGAACATAGAGATTATTTTCTGAATTTTAAACTGTCTCTACATGTTATGCTAAAGCATGACACTCAAGTACACATATGAAGTAATAACAGAAAATATAAAGAGTAAATATTCTCCATATTTTCAGCATACTTGGTCAAGGAGTAGATAGCGCTTCAGGGATCGCAGTTTCCCGATGAGATCATACTGCACATTTAATTTGATAAATTAGTAACCTAGCTTATAAATGAACAAAATGTAACCCCAACTATAAAACAGTGATTACCTTATCTTTCATCAGAGTCAACAATTCACCACTTGCAAAATCATATGCAGATTTTATACATTCAAGATATTGGTGGCTTGAGCCAAAGCTCATAAGCTTAGAATTGTCTGACAAGGAAACCTAAATAAAATATCCAAAGTAATTGTGTGATTTTAAGTAATCGAGGCATACTACTAACATGGTATTTAAATATTTAATGATTTTGATTCAAAAAAAATGAATCATGTATACCTGAACATTGTGCCCACATTCTCTCATAACATTAAGATACTTTCCTGTTGTAAGAATCATTGCGGCAACATTCGTAAGGAAACTAGGAATTCCTTCTTTTAGGCTGTATCGTTGCTGCCAATATTTGGCATCATAATCTTGAGTGAGGCTCTCCTAGCGAAACCAAAAGGAAAGGAAATAAACCAAGCGCTTGGTTAAAATAAGATAAAACTAGACTCGACATGTTAGGCTTAATATGATGCAAACAGTAAGATACGAAGGTCCAAAGATTTAGAAGACAAAGGGTACCTTCTGCAGAGATTTGTTTTCAGCAATGAAGAATTCACCATAAGGATCGTCTATAACTCCCTCATACACCCACCTAATATGGACAAAAACAAGTTCACATAATAGCAAGTTACTTGAACCTTTATTTTTTCCCTCTAAACACTAGGACTCTAAACAAGACAAGATGATAATTAGAAGATGTGTGTTGACTTCAGCTAAAACGTGAAAGCTAGCAAACGGTTGAAAAGGTGCATCACTCATAAGACAAACAAGGAAAGAAGTAATGCACAATCATGAACCTTTCTAGCATCCTGAGGTATGCTCCGCTTGCATATTCTGTCATCTTCTCCAGTAAAGACCGAACAGCACTATCACCACCCATCGCCTTTGCCTGAGTTGAAGGATATGATAGATGCATTACATGTTTAAATAAGTAATAATGTGAATTCGGGAGAACTAAGCTCTGAGAAAAATGTGAAGTAAGAAACCAGTCCTATTGAAGATCTATAAGAAAATTAAAAACTGGACAGCTCCATTTAGCTTAGATTTACAGTAGGAATACGGGAGAAGGGAGGAGGCACAGAAGGAACGGTGTGTAATCTCAGAGGAATAAACTCATTGTGAAAGAGTACCTGGCTTTGAAGTAGATTAAGTGTCGCAGAACCATTAGTATTGTTGAAGGTAGCCTTCCCCACTAGAACTGCCAGTGCATTCAGTGAACTCATCATCCTCTGCCAAAGAGAAAACATAACTTTTAATGCTAAAACCAATAATCAAAGAAAGGCAAACTGTAATAAAAGAAAACTCACCTGACAAAAGAACCATAATCCCTGAACAGAAAGCCTTCCAAGACGGAACTGGTGCTCCAGTTGAGCAACCATTGCCTGATAGTCCTGATCATATATTTTATAAAAGAAACTTGGTGACTATGTGCAAAGTGCAAAATTTTCAGATAAGCACCATACAGAAGTACCAACATAGACCTTCCCTGGAAGTTAATATATAGTGATTTTAGAAAGTCAATGTATTATCAATGGGATAATCTCAGCAACGATACAATTCGTTAAAAAAAAACATGACAGGATAGAACAACTGAACTCTAGCACATGATACAGCTTTTTTCATATTCTTTCTGGTTTTGTTGCCTTTTTCAAACAGAATAGCTTGCAATCACATATCGAAACTGAGTTCTACAGGGCTGTGGTTTTGGTTGTGATGGCAGAAAGAACTGGGCAACTGGCTAGTCGCCCACTCTCTGGAGGCTTTGACTGCTTTTAGGGTTCTTCTTGCTTGCCAATTTACATCTGCCGATGCCTATTACATAGAGCTGGCTTCAATCAAACAAATTAGCAAATTGAGATAACAAACCAAAAGAATTATGTCTATGCTAACAAACCAAGAATTATCTGTAGGAATAACAAAACAAATAGCTTATCTCCTAAGAAACACGCCGCTGCACTCTTGCCACATGGCAGATAAGCTGCCTCTAGTCCTCGGCCCATAGCCCATAACTCAATGCTCTCCTCGAGAAGTGCAAATCACAAATGTTAAAGTACTCTACATTCTCCTATCAAGAGTAGAAGAATACGTCTTCAACATCTGCACAATTTAGCTCTAACAAGAGCATAGACGCCTCATTTTTTTTCTTTGTACAGATAGTTGTTGTACCAGTAGGAATGCTCTTAGAGCTGCAGCCAGAGCATGGTTGACCAAACCATTCTTGAAATGTGACCTGGACTCCACAAACTGGCTGACCAACACATAATCCTCACACAAAGGGAAAATCCGGCGAGTCAATTCCTGCAAGAGAAAGATCAGTAAAGTGACAACCATATCATTTATTGTATGTGTGATCTAATGGACACCACACTTAGGTCTACCTGGAGGGCGAGGTCCATCGAAGAATCAATTTGAAAGACAACATAGCCCTCCTTTCCACGAACTCTCTTAATAGAAATATATCGTCCCTCAATACCCACCAGAGCTGATAGCAAATCATCGATAACCAAAAGCTCCTACATTACAATTATATCAGCAACCCTGCACAAACTTACATTTTGCAGTTGTTCTGTGAAAGCTACATAGTTCATATATTTCTAACAGCAGTAAAAAAATTAGGCCAATAGTAAGACCCACGGAAGAGCAGAACTATATAGTGATGATGTTTCACAATGTCATATTTAGACCAACATTTTGTAAACCTGAACCAACTGACCGACCATTGGGCTCCAAATGCAATTCAAACTAAAAGAATTGACACTCAACCAAAATTCGCATACTTGTAACATTTCTCAAACTATTTGCAGAGCTACACAATGAGTACTTGACCCAGAAAAATGAAGCGAAGTCTAACTCAGCATGATTACACTACTAAAAGGGAGACATGACACATGATTTACTAAGCTCCAGGAGGCAGGCAATGTCAAAACTAATACTCAGGAATCCCCAGCACAGCAGCAGCAGGATTCAAATCCTCCCTACCTGAGATCCAGCAATTTAAATTCACAGGTCGATAATAAATACAGACACGTCAAATCCTATACTTAGCTAATTCCTCAAATTCAAACCCCATAACCCTAAACCCTAGCTCCAGTTGGACAGTTGGCTAAAAAAAATCCACTTGAAAGCTCAACTCCACTAGTTGACCTCCAGCCCGCTTACCTGCACCGATACTGCGTACGATCCGATGACACTTCCGGTGCCGGCGCCGGTGCCGCGGCTGCAGATTCAAACCAGTTCCAGGCATCAGAAACCACCGCGAACAGCAGAATCATCGGATTATTGCGCCTAAACCGCACGAATTCCACCGTAGTACCTACCTGAAGGAGTCGAGGGAGAACGACTTGGATCCGGGTCCCTGCGCCGCCGCAGCTGCCTTCGCCTCCTGCCAGAGCGTGCGAGGTTCTTGAGAGGGGTGTTGAGGTGGTAATGCTGGCAGTATGCGATAAGGGGCATACCTGGTGGAAGCGTCCAGTGAGGTACGGTCGCTCCAGATTCCAGCGCGGGGTCGCCGGCGCGGGATCCATCTCAGGGAAGCGGGTGGAGCGTGTGAGCGTGGAAGAAGGAAGCAGCAGCTGTGGGGGAAGAGGTTACGGGGCGCCCGGGGGGGAGGCGTTGCCGCCTGCGGGGAACGGCTGCAGCAGTTGCTGGGCCGCGCTTGCGCCAGCCTGAAATTCGACTTTTCAGGCCCTTTGGAATGCAGGATTTTTGTTTCTTCTTTTCTGTCTTTTGCTATGAAAAAAATGAACGGATTCCTCTGAAATTCTTATACATGTAAAAGTCCTACATTCAAAAGGATACATTAATTCTATATATTTAAAATTCTTATTTTGCTCACTCAATAAAAACACAATTTTTTGGCAATGAAACAATCGTTTAAACTAAAAATATGTAGAATTTTAACTAGCTGCCGTCAAAATTGGCAGAATTTATATTTTTGTGCCACGTACCAAAGAAATATAAATTTCAAATATGAGCTTCGATGGATACAAATTTTATTTGAAATTGTAGAGATCGATCACAAAGTTATTCTTTTTTTCATTAGAAGAGATCCACTCAACCACCACTCCTATGGTTACAAGCCGCGGTGGACAAGCATCTCATCACCGCTACCCCCTCCTTTCTCTTTGGCTTGGTGAAACCCCAAATTTAGTTTCCATAATTAACTGATAACTAGTGGACTAATGCTTTCAATGAGTTATGAATGAACTAGTTTCCACACGATGATGAGCAAGGCTAGGAGATGGTGGAGGTGATCTCATATGAAAGAAGGCTCACACTTGGAGAGAAGAAGGAAATAAAAACAAGCTCGAAGGCAAAGGTATATACTAGGGGTTTATGTCACTACTCCACCTGGTGAATTAAGTAGAAGTGAATTAGAGCGGTTGACGCGAGTATTTACCCAGAAAATTCATGATCTTATCGGAACGCATACAGATGTCCCAGCTCCTGACATGGGGACCAATGCACAGGTAGGCCTAATATAACACCCAAAAAAAATGGCGCGTATATTGACTATTGACTGAGTTGCAGAGCACTCACCAGAAATGCCCGATGGTTGATTCTCTGCAGCACCGGAGAAAAGGCCCTACGGGAGTTGTGTGTGAGAATTTCAAAGACGTCATTGGAAACCCCAGTGGGGAGCACCAAGTTATTCGTTGACTTAATCAACTAATCATCCAAGAGGTTCATACCAACAGCTAGTTTGGCTGAGTAGAGGTTCTGCCTCTAAGGAGCCACCAGAAAACTTTGACAGTGTCCTCATTAGGAGCACTAGAGAGTGTGTGAAAGGTCCTAATATAACTAACGAGGGTGAATAGCCTATTTAAAACTCTACAAGATCACTAGAGCAATTTGATTAGCATGACAAATGGCGAAATATAAATTTGTTCTAGCTCTACAAGGGTTGCAAGCCACCTACCCAATAATTTTAGTTGCTACTATCTCTATGTACAAAAGCATCTATGTCACTACTCACTAAGAGCTCTCAACAAGGCTACACTAAAGAGCTCAACTAGATAAAACTAAGCTAGAAAGCAAGCTCTCCATTCCAGCTATGCTAAAGAGCTTGCTACAACTACTTTGCGGGAAAGTAATGGAGTAAGTAAGGTGATTATACCGCCGCGTCGAGGAGTGAACCGATCACAAGATATAGACAATTCAATCACTGGGAGAAATACAATCACACAAGAGACACGAGATTTTTCTCCCGAGGTTCACTGTGCTTGCCAGCACGCTAGTCCCCATTGTGTCGACCAACACTTGGTGGTTGGACGGCTAAGAGGTGTTGCACGAACCTTATCCACACAATTGTACACCGCAAGAACCTACCCACAAGTGAGGTAACTCAATGACACGAGCAATCCACTAAAGTTACCTTTCGGCTCTTTGCCACATCAGAATCACTGGAGCCGGCCACGAACAATCACCAAGACGTGTCGAAGCTTCTCCGCTACTCCAAGCCGTCTAGGTGGCGGCAACCACTAAGAGAAACAAGAAATCCGCAGGCACAACGATCCCTAAGTGCCACTAGATACAATCACTCAAGCAAATGCACTTGGAATCACTCTCAATCTCACTATGATGATAAATCAATGATGAAGATGAGTGGGAGGTGTTTGCCTAGGCTCACAAAGATGTCAAGTATGTCAAAGTGCCAAGAGAGTGAGCCCCAAGGCGACCTGAACACTATTTATAGACGGCCTCACGAAATAAAGTCGTTGGCTATGCCACGGGCTAATCGGACGCTGTGACCGGACGCTGCCCTGCGTTCGGTCGAGTGAGTTTGGTCACCCGATGGTTGTCACGCATCCCCCATTTGAACTAGAACTGCCCAATCTCAACAGTCAAAACTCGATCACTCACGTGTTAAGTTGTGACTAGACTCGCTAATGGAAACGATCAGACGCCGCGCCACCAGAGTCTGATCAACTCTAGTAAGGTTCTAGAGCGGATTTCTGCTGACCGAACGCGTTCGGTCAATGGCGACCTGACGCTCCCTAGTGTTTGGTCCACACTCCACCTCTCTGCGCTGGCCTACGAAGCTAATGCAGTGTACATCACCGATGACCTGACGCGGACCCTGCGTGTCCGGTCACGCTAAAACGCCTCCTCTCAAAAAGTGACCGGACACGTCGGTGAGGCCTGGGTAGCGTCCGATCCATCCTTCACGCTCTCGGCAGAGCAGTGCCGCCACCTATAATTGATCGGACGCGCCGGGGTGAGTTCGGTCACCCTGTGGCCAGCGTCCGATCAAGGACTTTCATCACCTTTTCTTTTTCTAAGTCCTCAACTGCTTCGCCCTTGTTTTCAGCTTGCTAACCACAAAGTGTAGAACTTGTGTGCACATGTGTTAGCATTTTTTAAGCATTTTATAAGGGTCAAAGTTAGCACACTAGGTTTCTAAATGCACATGCAAGAATCATGTCACCTAGTGGTACTCGATAACTGCTTAGCCAAAGATTTCCCCTCTTTATAGTACGACTATCCATCCTAAATCACTCACACCCTCTATGGTGTCTTGAGTGCGAAACAAAAACCTATCTTATATCTTTGCCTTGATCTTCTCGTTTTTTGTTTTTCTCTTTCTTCTTTTCCAAGTTAAGCTTGATCACCATCATCTCATGTCCATCTTCAACTCCATGGACCTCATCTTGCTCCATCACTTGGATTGAACCACCTTGTCTAATTCACACTCTTAGATCAAGGTTAGTCCTAGGTTTCATCAATTATCCAAATCTAAACTAGAGCTTTCAGTGTGCTAGGCCTAATATGTGGATATGAAACCCTGACCATTGGATCTTCATAGATTTTTCTTCGATGGTGTTTCTCCATTGGTCATCGGACTTTTCCACTAACCTCGCAAAAATTGTTTTCAGCTAGCCCCATGACTCTATTTGGTGGGAGCCTATATATATGGGGTGTGTTTGGGCCCGGGGGCTATCTTTGGCCATTCTAACTGATACACATAGTCTTGGAAGAGACTATGCACCCTTTTCCACTCACTTGTAACACCCTCGGTGTTACACCGTAAATCATTTACTAAAACTTCTCATGAGCATCATGTTTATGTGTTAATGCATGTGATAAAGTGTGTAGATCAATTTCTGTAACTCGAAACGATCAATAAAAATGCGAAACAAAAGTTGATTCAATAGTCATGTTATATCACTTAGGGTTTAAAACTATTTTTTATTGAACAAAAATACTATAGAACATGTATGTGACACCTTAATAAAGTTTGAAATGTGAGATTTGTAGATGACAATGAAATACTCGGTGTTGAGAGATAATGTTGTTAAGTACTATATTCAATAGCTTAAAAGTGCAACTAGAAATAGAAATCCATTTAACACTTAGAAAATTTCATGAACTTTTGGAAGGTTAGGCATTGTGATGTTTAGCAATTTTTGTAGAGAAATTAGGTTAAGGAGTAGGGTAGTATTATGGCTTGTTTTAGTAGCCTAATATACCCTCTAAGGTATAGCAAAAGTGGTTTAGGGATTGGATCAATGGTTTAGACGTTTCGAATGCTTTAAAATTCATGCATGACACTTGCTTCGGTTGCCTAGCCGAGTGTGTGTGGTCACCATCGCGCGGAGCCTCGGTGTCGCTGGGCTCGGGCGTGCGCTCGCACACTACCGCACGTGGCCGGCCATGACTGCCCCGTCCTGGCCGGCCACAGCTGGCCATCTAGCCTTGTCACGTGGTGCTGTCGCCACCGCCAACCCGGTGCCCTGGCTGTTCTTTCGCGCAGACGTCCCGTCCCGCTACCGCGCTATGTCGCTATCACTCGCCGCGTTGTGCTACGAGCCGCCAGCCACTGCTGCTCCACTATCCCTACCGCTCTACTGTGATGCCACTACTGTTGATACTGTGTCGTGATGTGCATGTCCCCTCGCTACGCGCATGAGGGCTTGCCCCTCCTCTACTGCTCGTACTGTCGCTTTGCCATTTATGGCGCAGCAGCCCCGCAGGCAGTGCCGGTCGGTGGCATGCATGTGTTGTCCATAGCAGCGACACGTGGGTTGGTCGAAATCATGATGAATGCATCCTGCCAAGGCCAATCAGGTCGAGCTCCGGTTCTCTATTTGCTCTCCCCACCATGGCCGACTAAGCCGTGTGAGTTTATACGGCTAGGAGGAGTCATCTTGGGTCATGGTGTCGTGTCTCTAGCGCCGCCATCAAGTCCTCTAGTTGACCGTCCCCACCCTGCCTTGAATGGCACCTCGCCGAGCTCTAATTTTGGAGTTTTGCCCCTGCCACAGCGCCATTAAGACCTAGCCCGCCACCACCATAGGCAGCCACCAGCTCACCGCCTCAAGCCAAATTGGTTGCACCACCCGACCCACCTTGCACCCCTTCAGAGTAGTGCCGCCACCTATAATTGATCGGACGCGCCGGGGTGAGTTCGGTCACCCTACGGCCAGCGTCCGATCAAGGACTTTCATCACCTTTTCTTTTTCTAAGTCCTCAACTGCTTCGCCCTTATTTTCAGCTTGCTAACCACAAAGTGTAGAACTTGTGTGCACGTGTGTTAGCATTTTTTAAGCATTTTACAAGGGTCAAAGTTAGCACACTAGGTTTCTAAATGCACATGCAAGAATCATGTCACCTAGTGGTACTCGATAACTGCTTAGCCAAAGATTTCCCCTCTTTATAGTACGACTATCCATCCTAAATCACTCACACCCTCTATGGTGTCTTGAGTGCGAAACAAAAACCTATCTTATATCTTTGCCTTGATCTTCTCGTTTTTTGTTTTTCTCTTTCTTCTTTTCCAAGTTAAGCTTGATCACCATCATCTCATGTCCATCTTCAACTCCATGGACCTCATCTTGCTCCATCACTTGGATTGAACCACCTTGTCTAATTCACACTCTTAGATCAAGGTTAGTCCTAGGTTTCATCAATTATCCAAATCTAAACTAGAGCTTTCAGTGTGCTAGGCCTAATATGTGGATATGAAACCCTGACCATTGGATCTTCATAGATTTTTCTCCGATGGTGTTTCTCCATTGGTCATCAGACTTTTCCACTAACCTCGCAAAAATTGTTTTCAGCTAGCCCCATGACTCTATTTGGTGGGAGCCTATATATATGGGGTGTGTTTGGGCCCAGGGGCTATCTTTGGCCATTCTAACTGATACACATAGTCTTGGAAGAGACTATGCACCCTTTTCCACTCACTCGTAACACCCTCGGTGTTACACCGTAAATCATTTACTAAAACTTGTCATGAGCATCATGTTTATGTGTTAATGCATGTGATAAAGTGTGTAGATCAATTTCTGTAACTCGAAACGATCGATAAAAATGCGAAACGAAAGTTGATTCAATAGTCATGTTATATCACTTAGGGTTTAAAACTATTTTTTATTGAACAAAAATACTATAGAACATGTGTGTGACACCTTAATAAAGTTTGAAATGTGAGATTTGTAGATGACAATGAAATACTTGGTGTTGAGAGATAATGTTGTTAAGTACTATATTCAATAGCTTAAAAGTGCAACTAGAAATAGAAATCCATTTAACACTTAGAAAATTTCATGAACTTTTGGAAGGTTAGGCATTGTGATGTTTAGCAATTTTTGTAGAGAAATTAGGTTAAGGAGTAGGGTAGTATTATGGCTTGTTTTAGTAGCCTAATATACCCTCTAAGGTATAGCAAAAGTGGTTTAGGGATTGGATCAACGGTTTAGACGTTTCGAATGCTTTAAAATTCATGCATGACACTTGCTTCGGTTGCCTAGCCGAGTGTGCATGGTCACCATCGCGCGGAGCCTCGGTGTCGCTAGGCTCGGACGTGCGCTCGCACACTACCGCACGTGGCCGGCCATGACTGCCCCGTCCTGGCCGACCACAGCTGGCCGTCTAGCCTTGTCACGCGGTGCTGTCGCCACCGCCAACCCGGTGCCCTGGCTGCTCTTTCGCGCAGACGTCCTGTCCCGCTACCACGCTATGTCGCTGTCACTCGCCGCATTGTGCTACGAGCCGCCAGCCACTGCTGCTCCACTATCCCTACCGCTCTACTGCGATGCCACTGCTGTTGATACTATGTTGTGATGTGCATGTCCCCTCGCTACGCGCACGAGGGCTTGCCCCTCCTCTACTGCTCATACTGTCGCTTTGCCATTTATGGCGCAGCAGCCCCACAGGCAGTGTCGATCGGTGGCGTGGATGTGTTGTCCAGAGCAGCGACACGTGGGTCGGTCGGAATCATGATGGATGCATCCTGCCAAGGCCAATCAGGTCGAGCTCTAGTTCTCTATTTGCTCTCCCCACCATGGCCGACTGAGCCGTGCGAGTTTATACGGCTAGGAGGAGTCATCTTGGGTCATGGTGTCGTGTCTCTAGCACCGCCATCAAGTCCTCTAGTTGACCGTCCCCACCCTGCCTTGAATGGCGCCTCGCCGAGCTCTAATTTTGGAGTTTTGCCCCCGCCACAGCGCCATTAAGACCCAGCCCGCCACCACCATAGGCAGCCACTAGCTCACCGCCTCAAGCCAAATTGGTTGCACCACCCAACCCACCTTGCACCCCTTCTCACTGTGCGCACCTAAGCCATACCCCTACGGCTGCCATCACGGTGCTAATGTGGCCGTGCCACCACAGCCCGCTGTCACGCTTGTCGCGCACACACGACCAGGCTTACTCGGGGCGTCTTCAGCCAAGCCACCGCCACGGGTAGGTGTGTGGTGACTGGTGAGTCGCTGATACTCACCCACTATTTCTATCACCTCTTTTATGCCAAGGCTCACCAGAACATGGTTGCCATCGCCGCAGGGTGCCCGCCGTCGTGGAGAGGCCATCCTACTATGTCTCGACTTGTCCCACCGCTGCTCGGAGTTGTGCGTCAGCCCGTAGGTAAGGGTTGACCCCCTAGCTAGGTCTGCGCGGGTCCTAGTTGACTGACGTAGCAGCTCAGTGTCGACCAGTGTCGTGCCGATGAGCGTGGAGGCGTCGGGGACCTCTTCGATGCGAACACGAGAGAATACGAGGGCTTCCTTGCAAAGTCGATATCTATAGGAATAGTACGCGTAGGGTTTGCACTAATGCCTAGTAACGCGAGGGCGTTTTTGCAACAGTGCCAACGTGCGCGGGCTACCCCCGTCGTGGGCTGGCTCACATGGGCCGCGTCCATGTGGTCGGCCACGCTGGTCTCATCGCCTTTTCTTTTTAAGCAAATTAGTTAAATGGTTTTCTAATTACATTTCTGAGCTGATCTTTGGTAAATTATATAAAATTATGTAGGTGTCCAAAAATTATGAAACCAATCTTGTTAGGTTTCTAAAATCATGACCTATCTGCTAATGTATTTTGTTCACTTAGTTTCATAGAATTTTCAAGAGTAGACTAATTAATTTGAAGCACTAAAAATGGGTAAAACATGAAATTGTATGAATTATTGCGATGAATTGGTAGTAGTACTGGCCCTAAAATTTTTACAGTAGATTCCTAATATTATTAGGTGATCACTGTAATTTTTGTAGCTCCATAATAATTAGTTTGTTAAGGTAGCTAAATGAGACCTAGTTCGAAAATATATGTTGAAATCAATAAAATATCGAAACACCTAGGGATTTTATAACTAGAACATTGTGGGAAATTAGCGCCTAATTCAACAACTTGGATACGTGGTCTAGTACGTTAGTCGTCAGAGCTAGCTCATTAGCTTGCAAGACATAATCATATTTTAGAGTTGCGGATGCCTTTGATTATTTATGTCCCTGCGTTGCCTCCACGTATTTCATGACAGGAGCGATGTTGGATCGTGGAGTCATCGGGAGTAGCGGAAGTAGATGGTGACTTGATGATCATGCAACCAAGATGAAAGCTAATTTGGTTATATCTTACCTAGGCAAGCTCTGGTGCATAACCCCTATTATTTTGTACTTTATTTTATGCTTGTGCATTAAGTTTAAGGAGTTGAATGAAACCCACTTGCATATATATATCATTATCCTATAAGTTTTACTAGTATGACTGTGGGGGTTATAACCCCAGGTACCCACAGCAAGGGACATGGGCCACACAGATAGGGATGGTCTCGCCCACAAGATTCAAGACTTACGGCGTACGACACTGCTCGGCGTACACTACAAGACATCTAGAAGATTTGATTAGATACTACAGATATTATAATCTAATACTTGTCATATAACTGACTAGGATATTTTTCTTGTAACCCTACCCCTCCAGAGTATATAAGAAGGGGCAAGGGTCTCCTAGTTGGCTTGCCCCATCCCTCAAAACACACATAAATCATACGATATCCAATACAAACCAACAGACCACAGGAGTAGGGTATTACGTTATGCTCACGTCCTAAACCTATCTAACTCTTGTGTCTCTATTGCCTTATTATTCTTAATTACACGCACCTCTACCGATCAATCTACCTACATGAGATACCCCTCGGAGAACTACCGATGATATTCTATCAACAGTTGGCGCGCCAGGTAGGGGTGTGTGTGCTATTTTCATAATGAATAAGATGGCACACTTTTCAAGCTCTTTGTCCTCTCCAAAATCTGGCTAGATCTTTATGGTTGGATCGATCTCTTGGGTCATCAATGCTGACAGAGATGGAGAGATCTTCAAGCTAGTGCAGATTGATTCTGCGCTGACCACACCAACGCCTGCGACAACAGATTTGATCTTAGAACCACCTCCGAGGTTGTCTTCACCAACAACTCACCGCCTTCTACCCTGCTACTCAAGGAAGCAGGTCAGTAATGATGATCTAATCGCATCCATCGATCAGGTCGGCCAAAAGCTCATCGACTGCCTCTCCCTCATGGAATCAACTCTAACCACTCTGGTTTGGCGACAACCACCTTTCGGTTCTAATCTATCAGAAGTCGATTGGCAAACTCTAGGGGATACGGCCACCATCCATTAGGATGTCCTAAGGGACAAATTTGCTGACTAGATAACACCATACGCCACCGACCAGATGTTCTGTCTAAAGCAAAGTCACGCTTTAATATTTTTCTAAATATTCCCCAACCTTTATATATCTCCATGATGTTTCTCCGAGCTGTTTTCTCCATGTTTGCTCTCCAAACGATTTTCTTTCATGTATACCATCTCGAAGATGACATACAGCTAAGTCTAAGGCAAATCCCTGAACGATCATGTTGATGCTCGGATATTTCCAGAGATGGCCCTACCTCTGGCTTCTTCCTACATATGCATGAGCGCCTACCCTCTACGTTTGGGGTGGTCGGTAGTGCCTCCTTAGCGACGCCCTACTCTTCCTACACGCACAGGGGCTCCACGCTCCGCGTTATGGTTAGCAGGCTAGCTAGGGGTGGAGACTCAGCTACACACTAACTAGTTGGATGGTTTATATTAAATATAAATACATCTTCAGAATAACACTAAGTGTTCACACCAACTGATCGTCGAGCTGCATACGCTATTTTATCATCATTGTTGATTCTTCTCCGGAGTTTATATATTTTATTTTTACATCATGTACTACCCGTTCTACAAATTTGTATTGCAGGATCATCATCTAGGTGGTTGGACCACCTGGTACTCGGACTTCTCTACCGATCAACTGGTCGGACCGCTAGGTTTATGGACTTCATTGCCGACTAGTTGATCGGACTGTTCGCCGGTCACTTCTACTCAATGCTCACTTCACCGCTGACTAGTTGGCCAGACTATTCATTGCTCGCACTTTATCGTCAACTATGCTAGGGGCTTACCAGCTAAACTGGGGACTCCTCAGCATTTGGATTCTTCGTGCAAGAGTTGCCAGCTAAGGCTGGGGACTACCTTGGCGGTCGGGTCTTGCTATGTTTTATCGGTGTGCTATCAGCTTGCTCCATGCTATTCGGATCAAGGTGCTAATCTTAGGCAGCACATTTGGGTCTTGATATGCACATGTCAGATGTTGTCAACAAGCTTTTAGATTTATTTTCTTTGACCCTGCTATAAGATTCATTCTTCATCTTCCAGCAGGCTCGGGGACTAAGTGGCTACACTTCACCTAGCGATGAATTTACTGCTCTTTTGTTGATTTACCCTTTTTATTGACTAATCATGGATGATTCCTCGCAAACGGAGTCTAAGTGGCTACACTTCGCCTAATGTGGAGAATTTTTAAAATTTTATCTTGAGCCCCTTACATCCTTCTGCCAAGCCTTACTTGGCTAAGTCTGAGGTCTCCTAACCAGTTAAACTGGTTAGCATTGACTTTCACCACCTAGGTCACCAGTTAAACTGGTTGGCTTTGACTTCCACTGCTTGGATCTCCAATTAAACTGGTCGGCTTCACATCAAACTGGTTGAACTTGTTCAAGATGGCGCTGTTCAAAGAATACAAGGTGCTCGAGGACTAGCTGTGGGGGGTATAACCCCAGGTACCCATAACAAGGGACATGGACCGCATGGTCAGGGACGATCTAGCCCACAAGATTCAAGACTTGCGGCGCACGACACTGCTTGGCGTACACTACAAGACATCTAAAAGATTTGATCGGATACTACAAATATTATAATCTAATACTTGCCATGTAACCGACTAGGATACTTTCCTTATAACCCTACCCCTCTAGAGTATATAAGGAGGGACAGGGGTCCCCTAGTTGGCAAGCCCCATCCCTCAAAACACACGCAAATTATATGATAACCAATACAAACCAACAGACCACAGAAGTAGGATATTATGTCATGCTGACGGCCCAAGCCTGTCTAAGTCTTGTGTCTCTATTGCCTTCTTGTTCTTGATTACATGCACCTCCACTGATCAATCTACCTTCGTGGGATACCCCTCGGAGGACTACCGCCGATATTCTATCGACAATGATAGGATCGTGTAGATTGCTATGCTATAGGACTCTAGTAGAAGTCGAGTGATTGCCTGTCCCTCTCGAGAGATAGGAAATATATTATTGTGAAAGCATCTAGGCCCCTTGTTGGGTTTTAGTGATTAATAATAATACAAGATTACTATAACTAACGTGTGTTTTACAGAGGCAATTAAGTTAGGTCATGGTAATGGAGATCAATTGGGCAATCAAGGTGGTCATGCCCCTACGATGGAAATCATTTCGATTTTCAAAGGATGGACGACAAGTTTAAGGATGACTAGTTCTAAGTGTCGATTAGAGTTGGAGTGACACTTAGAGTAGTTTAAGACTTTGTTTTCCTTTGGCTGTACTATTAAGGGGGGTATGGACGGGTAGCTTGACCTAGATGAGTCTAGTGAGTTAGGTGTGGTGCACACTTGTTAAAACTAGCACTAGGTAGCTCCACAATAGCCCTATGATCCTATGGAGCAAACTTCATTCACATATGTTCAAGAGTTGGAAGTGAATGGAGGGTCAAATGCTGACCAGACGCTGGCTCTAGTGGGACTGGACGCTGGCCGTAGGGTTCGGTCAGTACATTTGATCAAGGAGATTGTGTTCGGTGCGACCGGATGCTGGAGTGGTCAAGTGACCGGACGCTAAGAGGCAGCATTTGGTCGACTCTAGTAAGGTTCTAGAGAAGGAAATATGCGACCAGACGTGTCCGGTCAGTGGTGATCGGACCCTGCCAGCGTCCGGTCAACACTTAAACACTGGTGTGCGGGTTGAACTGATCGGAGCGTCCGGTCACCCCATAGAGGCACATAACAGTTCATTTTTTAGGCTGCCTTATAAATAGAAGCTCCACTCGTATGTGGAGTCACTTTTGCTCATTCCAACAGCTAAGAAACACGTTTGTGAGTGCCAAGAAGAGCAAGGTCCTAGTGTGGTGATTGAGATTCGTGAATCCAAGAGAGTAGCCTCATTAGTGAATCAAGAGTAGCAAAGTGTGCATCCACCATTCTCATTAGGCTTCGAGTGGTCAAGTGAGAGTTCGTACTTATTACTCTTTGTGATCGCCATCACCTAGACGGCTTGGTGGTGATTGAGAGCTTGGTGATCACCCGGTGGAGCTTGTGGGTGACCCAACTCAAGTTGTGAGCGGTTTTGGATGATTTGCCACGATGGAGTGTCGAAAAATCAACCTGTAGAGAGCACTTGATCCTTGTGCGGATCAAGGGGGAGCTACACCCTTGTGCGGGTGCTCCAACAAGGACTAGTGGGGAGTGGCGACTCTCCGATACCTCGGTAAAACATCGCCGCATTTCTCTCTCTATTTACTTTTAGCATTTACTTTGAGCAATTCAATACTTGTTTTTACATTCATAGAATTGCCATGCTAGAGTAAGTTTGGAACATAGGTTGCAAGTCTGTTGTGCGTTAGATTGGTAGAAACACTTTTTTAGGCACAAGGGGTTAATTGGGCTAACCGTAGGATTTAATTATTGCAAGAAATTTTAGAATTAGCCCAATTCACCCCCCTCTTGGGCATCTTGATCCTTTCAATTGGTATTGAAGCCTCGTGCTCATGTTTTTAAGCTTAATCGCTTAGAGCAAGATGTCTCACGGGGATGGACCTCCTCCTATCTTCGAGGGAGATGACTTTCTATATTGGAAAATTCGCATGGAGGCGTACTTAGAAACTCTAAATGTTGGTATTCTTAGAGCCACCTCACAAGGCTTCCCAAAACCTCAGGATGCTACTAACTTACAAGGCGATGAGGTTAATTATGAAAAGTGGAATGCAAAGGCTCGAAACATCATCTTTAGAGGCCTTTACAAAGATGTATTCAACCGCGTAAGGAACCACAAAGATGCCCATGCACTATGGTCAGACATTTGTGTGCTCCATGAGGGAACCAAGAGTGAGCGTGAGGAACGCTATCATCTTGTAATTAAAAAGCTAAATTCTTTTGAGATGCTTCCCAAAGAATATGCTAATGAAATATATTCACGTTTAAATGTCCTTGTAGAGGAAGTCAATGGGCTTGGACTTACTCAAATGTCACCATCCGATGTTGTGATAAAGATCTTGAGTGTCCTCCCCATTAACAAATATGGGCATATTGTGACCGTGCTACACCAAGGTGATCTTTCCACCACTGCACCGACACAAATCTTGGGAAAGATCAATGCTCATGAGATGTACATGCATATCACGCCATAAGATGGCTCATCCTCTACCAAGAAGAAAGAGAAGGACTTAGCATTCAAAGCTAGTCAAGATAAGGGCAAAGCAAGACTTGAGTATGAGAGCTCAAGTGATGAAGAAGATGAAGATGAAAATCTTGCTCTCATGGTGAAGAAAGCCACCAAGATGCTAAAGAAGCTAAACAAGAGTGGCATCAAATTTGACGGCAAGAAGAAGAAGTTCTTCACAAGCTCTAGAAGAAAGCCAATCTCTGAAATGGATTGCTTCAATTGTGGTAAACTTGGTCATCTAGCACATCAATGCCCCAGCCCAAGAAAGACAAGTTCAAGAACAAGAACAAGGGCAAGAAAGATGACTCAAGTAATGAAGATGAAGATGAGAAGAAGAAGAACAAGCCATACAAGAAGAGAGATGGCAAAAAGAGGGACTTCCACAAGAAGAAGAAGAGTGGAAAGGCCTACATCGTCGGTGATTGGCTCATAAACATTGATTCATCTAGTGGATCATCCAATGATGATAGTGACAATGAGAAGGTGGCCGCCATTGCTATTGATCTTTCATCTTCACCGCCACCATCGCTATCATCCTCTACACACCTATGCCTTATGGCCAAGGGTGAATGCAAGGTAACTAATAATGATGATAGTAGTGATGATGAGCAAGCTAGTGATGATGATAGCGATAGCGATGATGATGATTCACCTTCATATGATGATCTTGTCAAAATACTAAGAAAATACACTAAGATCATTAGAAAGAGTAGAGCTAAAAATGAAAAGCTTGATGCTCAAAATGATTCACTCTTAGCAAAATGTGATACATTGGAAAAGGCTAATGTTGAGCTTAGAGAAACAAATGATGCTATATCATCCAAACTCAAGGTGCTCAAATCTTCTAAGAAAGAGCTTAAAGATAAATATGATAAACTTGAGTGGGTGCATAGTGAGCTCATCACTAGCCACAACAAGCTAAAAGATGAATATACAATTCTTAAGATCAATCATGATACTCTTGTTATTGCTCAAGAATTTTTACCAAATGAGCCACATGATGCTACTAACCATGTTGTTAAGATTGATATAGCTACATCATATGATGATTTGATTGATGAGAGCATTGAGCAAGGATCTAGTGGCAAAGGCAAGCAAGTGGTTGAGTGTAATGACTATGATGAGTATATCAAGCTCAAGAGTGATAATGAGAAACTCAAGAAAGATCTTAAAGAGATGAAAAGCCATAACACCATTGTGCTAGAAACTCTTGATCATGATGAAGGTTTGATCCTTGAGAATGAGAAGCTCAAAGAAGAGAACAAGAAGCTCAAGGAAGAAAAAAACAATGATATTCTCAAGGAAGAGAACAAGAAGCTCAAGATGGAGAAAGAGCATCTCAATATGGGATTGAGCAAGTTTGCAAGAGGCAAGCATCTCCAAAGTGAGCTACTTATGAACACCGTCATGAAGATGGATAGAAGTGGCATTGGATATGTGGCAAGTGTAGAGAAGAAGAAGGCTCAAGCTCAACAACAACAATCAAAGCCAAAGCCAAAGACAAAGAGATGTTTTGAGTGTAGACAAGAAGGCCACTTTGCTCATGAGTGCCAAACTCCACTGCCACAACCCTTGCCTAAGCATGCTAGACCCTTTGCCTTCAATGCTCACTACATGCTTAGAAATGATTCTAGTGGAAAGATGAAAGTCATATTCTTAGGACCCCCTAACAAGAATAGGCCTAAGAAGATTTGGGTGGCTAAGTCACTTGTTGAGAAGGTGAAGGGCCCTCAACAAGTTTGGGTTCCTAAAGTTTAAATCTCTTGTGTGTAGGTGAACTACAAGACCGGTGGAAGTCATTGGGTTATTGATAGTGGTTGCACTCAACATATGACCGGTGATCCTCGTATGTTCACCTCACTAGATGAAGAGGTAGATGGACAAGAGAAAATAACATTTGGAGATAACTCAAAGGGCAAGGTTAAAGGATTGGGCAAAGTGGCAATATCAAATGATCATTCCATCTTCAATGTGCTATATGTTGCTTCATTAAGTTTCAACTTGCTATCCATTGGACAATTGTGTGATCTTGGCTTCCAATGCTTGTTCACCGAGAAAGAGGTTGTTGTATCCAAGGTAGATGATAATCAAGTGATATTCAATGGATTTAGATACAACTTATATCTAGTGGACTTTACCTCTGAAGATGCAAATTTGAAGACTTGCCTATTCACCAAAACAACACTTGGGTGGCTATGGCATAGAAGACTTGCTCATGTTGGTATAAGTTCACTCAAGAAGCTAATGAAGAATGATTTTGTGAGAGGGTTGAAGTTTGTGAAGTTTGAGAAGGACAAGCTTTGTAGTGCATGTCAAGCCGGTAAGCAAGTTGCAAATACCCATCCAACAAAAGCTTTCATGTCAACCACAAGACTACTAGAACTCCTACACATGGATTTATTTGGACCAACAATATACAAGAGTTTGAGAGGGAATCTCTATTGTCTTGTGATTGTTGATGACTATTCAAGGTATACATGGGTATTCTTCCTTCATGACAAATCCAAAGTTGCATCTTGCTTCAAGAAGTTTGCCAAGAGAGCTCAAAATAAATTTGAAGTGAAGCTCAAGAAGATAAGAAGTGACAATAAAAAAGAATTTGATAACACAAACATTGAAGCTTATTGTGATGAAGTTGGGATCAAGCATGAAGTCTCCGCAACTTATACTGCTCTATAAAATGGTGTAGTTGAGAGGAAGAACCGAACTTTGATCACTCTTGCAAGGACAATGCTAGATGGGTATAATACCCTCGAAGCTTTATGGGCGGAAGCAATCAACACCGCATGCTATGCATCAAACCACCTATTTCTTCAAAAGTTTTTTGGCAAGACACCTTATGAGTTGCTCAATGAGAAGAAGCCGGATGTCTCCTTCTTTAGGGTGTTTGGTTGCAAATGCTACATCTACAAGAAGCGGCAACATCTAGGGAAGTTTCAAAGACGTTGTGATATTGGTTTTCTTGTTGGTTACTTATCAAAGTCCAAAGCATATAGAGTATTTAATCATGCCACTGGCTTGGTTGAAGAAACATATGATGTGGAATTTGATGAATCTAACGGCTCCCAAGGAGCACATGAGAATCTTGATGATATAGGTGATGAACCATTGAGGGAGGCTATAAAGAATATTCCAATGTGAGACATCAAGCCAAAAGATGATGAAGATAATGTACAAGTCATTGATCAACCTTCTTCATCAAGTGTGCCACAAGATGGTAAAAAAGATGGGAGAGTAGAAAATAAAGATACTCATATCTCCCATAAGCAAATAGTGGTACAAGCACACGATGTTGATGCTCCACAACCACCTCCTCAAGTGGTCAATAGAAGAAATACACCTCTCCTACAAGATCATCCACAAGATCTCATCATAGGGAGTTCATCAAAGGGTGTAATGACTTGATCTCAAAAACCTACTTCATTTATTACTCATCACTCTTTTGTCTCTTGCTATGAGCCTACCAAGGTAGAAGAAGCTCTCAAAGATCTAGATTGGATAAATGCCATGCATGAAGAGTTGAACAACTTCACTCGCAATGAAGTTTGGACTCTTGAAGAGCGACCAAAAGGCGCAAGAGTCATTGGAACAAAGTGGGTGTTTCGTAACAAGCAAGATGATCAAGGTGTCATTGTGAGGAACAAGGCAAGACTAGTTGCAAAGGGGTTCTCCCAAGTTGAAGGTTTGGATTTTGGAGAGACCTTTGCACCGGTTGCAAGATTAGAAGCCATTCGTATCCTACTTGCATATGCATCACATCATGAAATGAAACTATATTAAATGGATGTGAAAAGTGCATTTTTAAATGGCTTTATTAACGAACTAGTCTATGTTGATCAACCTCCCAGGTTTGAAGACCCTAGATATCCTAATCATGTTTATAGGTTGTCCAAGGCACTATATGGGCTTAAGCAAGCCTCAAGAGCTTGGTATGAGCGCCTTCGGGATTTCCTCATTGAGAAGGGCTTCGCTATTGGGAAGGTCGGCACCATACTATTCACCAAGAAGTTTGATGGGCATATCTACATTTGCCAAGTATATGTTGATGATATTATCTTTGGATCATCAAATGAAGACTCATGCAAAGAATTTGGTGAATTGATGTTGAAAGAGTTCGAGATGTCCATGATTGGTGAGCTTACATTCTTTCTTGGTTTTCAAGTCAAGCAAATAAAAGAAGGCATCTTCATCTCTCAAGAGAAATACATAAAAGATCTTCTCAAGAGATTCAAGATGAATGAATATAAGTTAATCAAGACACCAATGCCTACCAATAGACATCTCGACCTAGATGAGGGAGGTAACCCAGTTGATCAAACTCTCTACTATTCCATGATTGGTAGCTTATTATATTTAACTGCATCTAGGCCCGACATTATGTTTAGTGTGTGTATGTGTGCTAGATTTCAAGCTAATCCTAAGAAAACACATTTAATTGCCATAAAAAGAATCCTTAGGTATCTTAAGCACACACCAAGCATTGGCCTTTGGTATCCCAAAGGAGCTATATTTGAATTAGTTGACTATTCCGATTCAGATTATGCCGGTTGCAAAGTTGATAGAAATAGCACATCCGGAGGGTGCCATTTGCTTGGTAGATCACTTGTGTCTTGGTCCTCCAAGAAACAAAATAGTGTGGCTTTGTCCACCGCCGAAGCGAAATACATTGCCGCAGGTGCTTGTTATACACAAATATTTTACATGAAACAAACTTTGCTAGACTATGGTGTAGTTCTAGAAAAGGTACCTCTTTTGTGCGATAATGAAAGTGTGGTAAAACTTGCAAATAATCCGGTTCAACACTCTCGCACCAAGCACATAGATATCCGCTATCACTTTCTAAGAGATCATGTTGCTAAAAATGATATATCACAAGAAGGTGTAAGAACCGAAGATCAATTAGCTGATATCTTCACTAAACCGCTAGATGAGACTACATTTTGTAGATTGTGGAATGAGCTCAATGTACTTGATTTTAGTAACTTCACTAAAAGATGAGCTTGTGTTGTCCCTTGCATTCATTGTAATATACAACATGTTTAATTTTTGGTAATACATATAGGGCTTGTCTAACATGGTTAAGATAATTGCCGAAAAGCATGTGAAGAAGCTTAACCTTGGATCAAACTTGACAAGCAACTAGATTTACTTACAAGTATTGCATATGCATGGATGTTGTTTTGTTGTTTTGTTCCATTTGCCCTCTTATTGCCTATTTTCTTAAAAAGAATTATAGCCTAAGGCAAAATATTTTGAAAAATATGAGGGTTTGAGAGAGGTCACTCACATAAGTCCTAATTGATGTTTATTTGGATCTTATTTAAGTTGGGACTTGATTGGAAACAGGCAGCGCGAAGGAACATTGAAGATTTGCTGGAAAAGAGTGACCAGACGCTGCACTGGACTCTGCCGTCCAGTGTCTGATCAGTTCATAGGAGGTGAATAGAAGCTAAATGAGTGACTGGACTCTACGTTTGAGCATCCGGTCAGAAAGGGTTTCGGCATCCGGTTGATCTACCTGGCAGTAAAGGAAACTAACCGGACTCTGGCTGCGTTCGGTCATGGACCACCGAACGCATCCGGTCATGATTCCAGAGGAATTAGACCTCTCTAGAATCGACCGGACGCTAGGTGGTAGCATTCGGTCGCTACCACTGGAGTGTCCGGTCAGTAGGAATCATGCGGACTTCGATCTCTGTTTTTGTTTCCTATTCTGTCTCGCTGGGACCCCTTTATAACCGATTCAGTTGTACCTTGCACCGCATCTGCCTTTGCCCTAGCCTCCTTCCTCGCACCGACACCGCCGCTACTCCTCTGCGCCAGCACCATCATGCCAGCTCCACCGCTGCCGTGCCCGCACAACATTGCCTGTGCCAGCTCACCGCGCCAGCGCCATCGCTAGCCCACATGCACGCTATAGCCCCCCCCACGCACACCGCCGACTGCTCCCATGTCGCCAGCGCCCTATCCATAGCACCGCTGAGCCAAGTCCTGGTGCCCTAGCACCGCCGTCAGTCCACATCGCCGATTCATAGCCACAGTACGATTCTCACCCATTGCTTCGCGTCGGGCTGTCAATTCACCGCTCAACCCTAACCCTAGCCGGTTCCGAAGGTTCCCCGCATGACGTTTCTTCTCTTCTCTTCTCGGATCATCGGTTTGTCAGGTAGCAAGCCACTCGCTTCTATTTTGCATCTAAATTGCTTGCTCTCATAGGGTTTCGCATCTATTAGATATATTGTATTTACTTGTATATCTATCTATTCCATCGTGTAGCGAGTCGGTGCCATTGAGGTGTCAGTGGCAGTTGACAGTTAACTCAGAGCCAAGCTCGTGAGTATGGATCGAGGCCAAGCCTCAAAAGTGTTAATAGACAGTTGGTCTTTTTAGCGGCAGTGGTTCTAGTCAGATTAGATGGCTCGCACCAAGAATGTAGGTGGTGGTCGAGGAGATGATGATCGGAGGCCTCCGCCTCGCTTGCCCATAGGAACCAAAGGCAAGGCGATGAAGCAGGTTACATCAAAGAAGCGCAAGTATCCTGATGCAGAGATAGTAAGAGCAGCAGCAGTCGCTGAGGCCGTAGAGCATGCCGAGAGAGGAGGTGCCCATAGTAGAGTTGTCATTGTAGATCATCTGGCACTAGACGCGTAGGGCAGACTTGAGCGCGTTGAGCGTCTTCATGGTAGTCCACCTGGGACTGTCATGATGGTAGGACGACATCTTCCCATTATGGATCCTTAGCCTTAGGAGGGTGAGGAGGGCCAGCAGGCCGAGGAGATCGAGCAAGCACCCCAGCCATAGCTACACCGCTCTGGTCATACCTAGGTTCTAGTGTCACCAAGGCCACCGACACAGCGGAGGGGATCACATCCACCACCTCGTCCACAGGGTCCGCCTCTAGTGATTCACCTTGACTTGAGGGCCGCCATGGCCAAGCAGGTTTAGCAGCTTCACTTTGTGGAGTTTGATGTGTGGTTTCCTCTAAGGAGGGATGAGAGAGCAGCAAAGGGTTTCTATACACCGCTCTAGGAAGACTTCTACAATGCATATCTGAATAGTGGGGCAATCTTCTGATCTTAGAGAGTCTGCAATATTGAGGCTATTGTGGCAGCAGCCGGAGAGCATAGTCGCCTCTACTTATCATATCTGCTGGGGCAGACAGATCTGATTGCCCGGACAGGATTGTATGTACCATCTTGGGTTCGGTAGTTTTATGCTTCGCTCTACATTGACCTGTAGCATAACTTCATACACTTTGCATTCAGAGGCAGAGACTACAGGATGATGAGTTTTAGGGCCAGGGAGATACTAAGGCTATAGGAGCAGCCTGTTAGGTTACATGTGGTATGTTATGGACAGCAACAGCCTCCCAGGCGCCCTCATGGTGGTTTGGTGCTCCCGATAGATCTTGTGCGCCATTGCTTCAAGGAGCCCTTTGGTGAGGGGTCGAGGAGGAACCCCAATGACCTTACTCCTACAGCTTGAGTGCTAGAGGCTATCATCAGGAGGACACTACTTCCTAGGTTGGGATACAGAGAGGGCCTGACTCGCCTCTAGCTTTGGCTCCTCAACGCCCTGATGCAGCAGACCGTGTTCAATATTTGGGACCTCCTTCTATCAGAGATGGAGGATACTATAGCTAAGGGCTTCAAGGGTCGTAGGCAACTTCCATATGCTCATTGGATCACATTCCTTATGCTCAAGGCTGTGCATGTTAGGACTCTTGAGATGGTTGTAGAGTACAAAGGTGCCACCATAGAGTTTCCAGCTTATAACACGGCATAGAGGATCAGGCATAGCACACCACAGGCACCCACTCAGCCTCGCCATCATCTAGATGTACCAGACTCAGTAGCTCAGCAGGACGAGATTATAAGAGGCATAGCTGCTACTGAGGAGGAGCAGCTTGAGGCTCAGGAGGAGAGGAACGAGTCTAGTGATAGTTCGAATGATGACTACCTGCCTATCCCTTAGATGCCTCCATGCAGACACGATGTAGAGGTTGGTAGTTCCAGCTCAGCTCCACCTACACCACAGATAGACCCCACTTTGATTGCTATTCTTGAGCGGATGCAGTAGGATCATGCATGACAGGCTCAGAAGACCGCTGCCAACTTTGCACAGTTTTAGGCTCGTTAGGACGAGTTCCAGCGATAGTAGTAGGTCCTCCAGCAGCAGCAACAGCAGATGCATCAGCAGCAGTTACTCATGCAGCAGCAGCTTATGGGATTTATGCAGCATGTAGTAACAACACTTGAGGCTCCACAGTTACTGCCTTCACCCTAGCTTTCTCAGCCTGCCACCACTACGACGACTCCAGCAGTACAACCCAGTGGGCTTCAGAGTCAGGGACAGCCTCTAGCTCCATTTGCCTCTCCCACAGTATAGGTGTCCCAGTGGTTATCCTCACCAGTGGTAGCCCCGCAGTTCACACCATATCATACGGGCTTCACACTAAACCAGCCACCCTCGTTATTTGTGCCTGACATGTCAGTCTCCAGGAGTCTTGGAGCATCTTTCAGTGAGTTGATAAGGATGCCTACACCGCCACATATATATGCCCTAGGTCCTTCTATAGCAGCTCCTGTCGCTGTGACTACTCAGAGGCTCCCTTCTTCTGTCGTATCTTCAGATCCTACGATAGATATACCACAGCATCACATGAAGCACCTACCCTAGCTTAGACCTAGACCACCTTAGAGACTCTTCTAGCCACAAAGGGTCAGTCAGTACAGAGCTCCGGGTCAGATGATGATGGCGCCCAGTTTTAGCTTGCTCCTCGTACCTCAGCGCCCAGCTCGTTCGCTGTAGCCCCGCCGACCGACCCTTAGGTTTTGGTGTTTGACGCCAAAGGGGGAGAGGATTTGAGTATGTAGACTCAGGGGGAGCGTCTTTTAGGGGGAGTCTTGTTAGCTATTAGTCTATTATATACATTTGGAGTTTTATTTGTGTGATACACTATTACTATTATGCATTCGTGTGTTTACTTTCATGCATACTATTATATCCATGTGATAGTGATATCTACATGATTGTGATATATGACATGTGTGCTCTCTACTTTGAATTCCTTTATATGTCATATCACTTGTGCTATACTCATTTGCTTTTGCTTCCACGTTTATACTCCGATGCAAATGAGCTTTATTACTTGTACTCATCCTTATTTCATATCCTTTGAGTATATTATGTTGGCTTGGGTCATATAAGCTTGCTTAACTCTTTTGGTTCCTATTGACAAAAGCTTATATGAACCAAGCATAACAAAAACCTCACTCCTTCACATACTCGAGGTGGTATTGTCATCAATCACAAAAAATGGGGAGATTGAAAGCATCTAGGCCCCTTGTTGGGTTTCGATGATTAATGACAATACAAGATTACTATGACTAACATATGTTTTGCAGAGGCAATTAAGTTAGGTCATGGTAATGGAGATCAATTGGGCAATCAAGGTGGTCATGCCCCTACGATGGAAATCATTTCAGTTTTCAAAGGATGGACGATAAGGTTAAGGATGACTAGTTCTAAGTGTTGATTGGAGTTGGAGTGACACTTAGAGTAGTTTAGGACTTTATTTTTCCTTTGGTCGTACTATTAAGGGGGGTATGGATGGGTAGCTTGACCTAGATGAGTCTAGTGAGTTAGGTGTGATGCACACTTATTAAAACTAGCACTAGGTAGCTCCACAACAGCTCTATGATCCTATGGAGCAAACTTCATTCACATATGTTCGAGAGTTGGAAGTGAATGGAGGGTTAAATGCTGATCGGACGCTGGCTCCGATGCGACTAGACGCTGACCGCAGGGTCCAGTCAGTACATTTGATCAAGGAGATTGTGTTTAGTACGACCAGACGCTAGAGTGGTCAAGTGACCGAACGCTGAGAGGCAGCGTTTGGTCGACTCCAATAAGGTTCCAGAGAAGGAAATATGTGACCGGACGTGTCCGGTCAGTGGTGATCGAACCTTGCCAATGTCCGGTCAACACTTAAACACTGGTGTGTGGGTTGAACTGACCGAAGCGTCCGGTCAACATGACCGAAGCGTCTGGTCACCCTATAGAGGCACATAACGGTTTGTTTTTCAGGCTGCCTTACAAATAGAAGCTCCACTTGTGTGTGGAGTCACTTTTGCTCATTCCAACAGCTGAGAAACATGTTTGTGAGTGCTAAGAAGAGCAAGGTCCTAGTGAGGTGATTAAGATTCGTGAATCCAAGAGAGTGGCCTCATTAGTGAATCAAGAGTAGCAAAGTGTGTATCCACCATTCTCATTAGGCTTCGAGTGGTCAAGTGAGAGTTTGTGCTTGTTACTCTTGGTGATCGCCATCACCTAGATGGCTTGGTGGTGATTGGGAGCTTGGTGATCACCCAGCGGAGCTTGTGGGTGACCCAACTCAAGTTGTGAGCGATTTTGGGTGATTCATCGTGATGGAGTGTCAAAGACTCAACCCATAGAGAGCACTTGATCCTTGCACGGATCAAGGGGGAGCTACACCCTTGTGCGGGTGCTCCAACAAGGACTAGTGGGGAGTGGCGACTCTCCAATACCTCGGCAAAATATCGTCGCGTTTCTCTCTCTATTTACTTTGAGCATTTACTTTGAGCAATTCAATACTTGTCTTTACATTCATAGAATTGACATGCTAGAGTAAGTTTGGAACATAGGTTGCAAGTCCATTGTGCGTTAGATTGGTAGAAACACTTTTTTAGGCACAAGGGGTTAATTGGGCTAACCGTAGGATTTAATTATTGCAAGAAATTTTAGAATTAGCCCAATTCACCCCCCCTCTTGGGCATCTTGATCCTACTATTATCATGTTACTATCACATGGAATATATGTGGATAATAATTAGAGACCAGACGGATCCATACTTTGGATTTGGATTTGGACTTGGTTAGGTAACCGAGCGAGGCTCTGGTTACGTTTGTCTCGCCTATATCGATTAAGGACCGACAATTGCATTGGATTCTAGTTAGGTCACAGACTTATTATCCTAAACACATACTTGCTTGTGGGAGCGGGAAGGCTTGTTGCTATCTTGTTGTGGGTTCTGGCTCTTTCCGAACCGACTGATTGGAGGCGGGGATGGTAGAGGTCTAAGCACCACACTGAGTCTGGGACTCAGGAGTGGGGGTTTGGAGTTCAAGTTTGGATGAGGACCTAGACCCCTTGACAGGAGAGTGATGGGTTGGTCCTACTTGTGCCTAGGGTATAAGTGGGGCATGTGTTTTGGGGTACCTAGTTGGGATACATTGGTTCACGAATCACCATGTAATACGGTATGACTTGTCTATGATCTAGCACCGTAGTAAGAACTGGAATATGAAAGATAGTAAAATGGTTTTGATTGTTTACCACCTACTTGAAAGTAGCATATGTGCTTACATAGAATGGTTAGTTAATGAACTAATGGTGACTGCTAATAAAATTGAATATAAGGACACACGTTTAGTAATGCTCTTGCAGATGCAATAAATCTACAAGCCAGATAGCCTTACATATCCTTGGAGTCTTTTCTTTCCTCCTGATAGGTAAGTCTTGCAGAGTATAATTAAGTACTTAGGGTTTGTTCTATCCTGATGCAGGTGACAGGAACATATGGAGCGGACACTTGTATGTGGAAACCTTCTGGTGGGCTCAGCGAGGATTTCCTTAATGTTGCGGACATAGAGTTTATTTGAAAATTCCACCCAAAATGTTTTATAGTGGAAAAACTTATAACTTGTTATGATGTATATAATGGATCATCATGTTAATGTTTAACTTGTCATTAAATGATTTTGCTTCTGCCGAAACTCTGATAACATGGTTATATTCCGCTGTTATAAACAATAAATATTATACTCTGATGTTGCATGGAAAGTGATATAAGAAATAACTTAAGAATGTTGTAAGATTTATTCTCTCATTTGTGATCCTGATGGAAAAATATAAATTTTTGGGTTCTCCCTTGGGGTGTGCTCGATGGAACTACGTAATTTAGTGTCCTCCCTTAAGTACTTTGTGTCTAATGGAAGACAAGTACTCCTAGGAGGCATTAGATTAGGCGATTCTACCACAGGTGATATCAGAGCATAAATAAGGAAATAAAGCTTTGAAACCTTTTTCTAAATTAAAAATTTGATAACCTATTTTCATAAAAGTTAGGACGTTTAACTACAAAGTATATAAGTAGCCCTATTGCTATAGTTGAACATCCAGGATAGGTTTAACTAGGTTCTCTCTGGTGGGCTGACTCTCGCGTAGTATACGATCTTCAGGTCAGTCGTGCTAGTACTGCCTTAGTCATCGTGATCGTATGGCTAGTAGATGCACCCTTCATAGATGTCACGCGTGTCGTATTGTGCACGATTGACTCATCCCTATTTTAGAGTTACTACTAAATTGTGGCTTCATGCTCCATGTTCACCGGTGGTTCACGCCTGTCGTGACCCATATCTCCCCGTACTCTTTTCTATGCTCTTGTCAATTCTGCCACATCACTCCCTTGCTTAGAGATTGATCAAAAGTGAGATTGGAAAAGATCTAGTGCATTGCTTAGAGAGTTTGTATCTAGTGGCACTACTCCATCGTTAGGCTATAGATTTCTTGTTACTCTTATTGGTTACCGCCACCTGAACGCCTTGGAGTAGCAGTGGATCATTGATCACCTTGTGGTGATTGTTTTGTAGCTTCGATCGAGTTAATTGTGAGGATTATTATATGCACCCTGTGGGAGATCATAAAGAGCAGCTCTTTGTGGAATGATCGAGGCTAGTTGGAGTGCTCTTGGTTGATTGGCTTTCTACGGCACCCACATTGAGGGTCAAGCTCAAGAGGCTTGTTAGCACGCGAAGCGGTCATCAAAGACTCGTCTTAACGAGAATGTAGGTTGCTGACAAGCAACTAAACCTTGGGGCTAAATCTTGTCTACCTCTACCTCCAATGACTTGCATTACTACATTGTACTTTTCATTCTTGTACTTAGCTTGTGTAGTTGTTATTGCTTGAGTAGCTCTCTAATTATAGTAGTATCTCTAGTTGTGGTTGAGTAGCTAGTTTAGTTGCTACTCTTGTTTAGCTCAACTAGGCTTAGCTGCTATCCTTTGCTTGTTTGAATGCTCTAATAGTAGTGCGTGTTTTGCTACTAAAATTGTTTATAAGGCTTGCTTTATGGCTAGTAAAGTAGACAAAGTAGTGGCTATTAGGATTGTGTTATATTCTAGCCATTTTCCCTTAGTATTGTGAGTTCATAGAGAAACTTTTAATAGGCTATTCAACCCCCTCCTCTAGTCATCTAGATTCTTTCACATACTTCGACGATGGCAATGACGAGATCATCGTGCAAGAATTCATTCCATAGGAAGAAAGTCAATTTGTGATTACTAAATGTAAGGACCAAGATGCTGATGTACACTCTATATGGAGATAGTAACTCCTTGTCATCAGCCTCATTGTCGATGACTAAGCATGTAGAGGAAATCAAGCATGCAACTTAATGGTTCAAGGGTTGGAGGTGTTCGATCTACATCCTTTGTGTTGTACTCAACGATGAAGCCGCCATTGTGTTTTCATAGATTCATGCTTTTTGGTCTAGTTCTGGAATGTTGGGTATTGCGATATGTCCAAGATTTTTAGGTTGGTCAACGAATTCGACATACATATTGTACTTTGCCTTGCATGACTCTATTAATCTAGAGCATCAGATGCATCGACTAAGACCACTAGGAAAGAAGATGATGGAATGACTTGGATAGAATATTCATCAGCGGGAGAAGCACATGCCATACTAGAATTGGACTGAGAAGAATATTTGGTGGGCTAGGGTTAAATCAAAAGGAAAAAAGAAGAAAAGAATGAGATTTTGTAGATTAGGACGAAGGGGCCGGGTTTTGGCCCAAAACACAATGTAGCAATTTTTTTTAAACTTATTTTAAAGTTTAAATTCAAACCTTTTTTAACCAAATAAGTTTTAAAAGTCATTTACAATTATTTGCATTTTAAATTGACAACTGATTTTTTTGAAATAGGTTTTGTTTTTAAAAATAAAATTGTAACATATTTGTAACCTAACTGAGTTTTTTAATAATTAATTTCCATACAACAAAATAGATGCAAGCAACAAAAATGCAACAACTTTTTTACCCTATGTCAAAACTAAGTCATTTTATAAAATATCAATAAATCTAACTTAAAATATGTCTTGATAGTTCATTTGTTTTGTATTTTAAAAGGATCGGGTAAGCGTAGAGGGGATGAATAGGCATGTTTAAAATTTAACTCAAAGCAATGGTTAGTAAGAAGCATGACACTGCCACACTTGCGCGTGCGGGTGTACAACTGCAGTACTGTCGCGTATCAGAGCACCTCGAGAACACAATTAAAAATCTACTAAATGAAAACTAGATCGAGTGAATTACTGATGTCCCTGAGGTTGTATAGACCCTATTTTACCCCTTCTCCAAGGTTGGAAGCTCAAGCACAAGTAGATCAAGAGTAAACCCTATCCTCTTCTTAAGTCAAGAGAGCAAGTCTCTTGGTTGAGAGTTCTTACTACATGTTGGGAGAGTTTACAAACTTCCGAAGCACACATTAGAGCTTGTAGTGCTTCGACAGGTGAGGCCTAGCCGACTAGGAGCTCTTGCTCCAAGAGTAACAAATGCAACATGTTGGCTTGAACGTGAATCAGGTGCTCTAGGAGTTGGAGCTCGGTTTGGCAAGCTCTATTGTGAAATTTAGAAGCCAATCTCTCAAGGAATCAATGGGGAAAGGTTGGGAGCCTTTGAGGCTAAAGAAAAGTTTGTCTACTGGTTGTTGGGAGTGAATGGTCGAGCTAGCCATTGAGAGGAGAAAGAAGAGGTATATACCCTCATCCTCCCAATCGACCGTTAAGTCACGATAGTGCCGCATAATGTGCAAGCCAGCAACAGAAGGTAGGAGTTAGGCTTTTGGCTAGCCTTGCTTTGTCTGAGGATTTGTTTATGGTGGGGTTGAGTTGAGCACTTGGTTACACATAAAAGCTTGTGTATTGCACCCTCCTTGATAGTACGATGGTTCCTATACTCAATTTCAAAATATAAAATGAATCTAAACCTTTATTGAGTTCAATACCGCTACCATTTGTAATTAGGAGCTCCACCATTTTATTTAGCATCCTCATTGTTTTCTCACCTGCTCATCAACTCGATAAATCTCATTAGTCCTCTAATTATGTGGTCATTATCACCAAAATCCACATTAGGGCTTTGATTGCACTTACAATTTTAGATGTTACGGTGTCAGTCCAAAATAGAGAAGTTTTCTTTACGATAAAACTATATTACATTTTAGGACTGAGGGAGTAAGATTCGTATTAATGGTGAGTGTATGCTATTTTAAAGCTTTATTTTTTCTAGGTCGCATAGTATAACAAACCCCATCTTATTTACATGGGGTATTCAAAAAATGTGTTTGAGAGTACACATGAGCACAGATTCGCTCACTGTGCCACGAGGAGTCAAAATAGGAAGTGGCTAGGTTCAAATTGGACCGCTAGTGAAAGATGCAAGCTAAAACATTTGGGAGTTGAGTATGAAAAGGTATAGAGTAAGTGGGTGAGGCTTGGGCCAAAGATTAAAAGGTTATCTGGGCCAAATCAACCGGCCTAAAGCTACGACCGAACCCTAGAAGCCCACTCATTATTTCACAACCCTACTCTATATATAGCCACCTACCCACCCACATATAATAGGCATACACAACACCTTCCCTACCGCCGCCGGTCCGCCGCCATCCACAAGTCTTCATCATCTTCTTTGTCCCGCCATATGTGAGTGATTTCTTTCATTCTATGTCTATTTTCTACTCGAAATGGTTAGCTAGTGATGTGTGCTCTAATAGAGAATTAAACGCAACAAAAGAAGGAAAACTAAATATTGATGTTTGGTCATTGCGGTTGGGATGAATGGTTCAATGGTGCCATTAGAGGTTTGCGAACCATGGGACTATATCGATCTTGCCTATTTGGTGGCTAAGATGCTTGACTATGTTACCTGCATATCAGTATGATGATATATACGAGGCTGTTTTGACAGAGTGTGGCGTTGGTTTTTGACACCATAGCCACGACGTTGCCGCACATGAAGTATGCCAGGTTGTGGCCCATAACCAAATAGTCCCTATATACCCAAGGTAAATGTTCATATACCACAAGCAATTCACATAATTCTATGATTATCTTTTTTTCTTTATGTTGGTTTCCCCGTGTGAAAAGGGAGCTCTTATGAAAAGAGAGCTCTTCTATTAGGATTGTAAAAAATTCATGAAGATTTGAAGTAATATATGTTGTAATGCAAGAGAGACTATAATGGATACTAAACCTTTTAATGAGGGGTTTAAAAAGTGGTAGCTAGGAAGAGTTGTAAGCAATCTATAAAATAGTCCCACAAATTTATGATATGACCTTTAGAACAGTTGATACATTTAGATTCGTTTTGGTTCATGTTATTTCTTGTCCCCCTTTCAAGAAATAGATGGAGTACAACATTAATTTCTTAGGCTCATCAAGCTAAAAACAGTGAGTCATGTTTTTTATATATTTCACATTGCTCTCGTTGTGCAAAGGCACACTACACTTATTTCATGCATACATATAAAAAAGTTACATATGCTATGTCAATTTTGTTAAGAAAACATGTATGCACTTTATTTTTGTTTTGTCATCATGTTACTCCTTTTTCATGTCTACGTATTACTTGATCGACTCTTGGCATCACTGTAAAATAAAAAGAGCAAACATTTATACAATCATGATTTATTTTTTTAATGTGAGCGTGATTATTGATGATTTCGATGCATCATTTGAAATTCTAAGATAGACGAGGAAGGGAGGGTATGGTTATTATGTATTTATGTGTTTTTTATATTAGACAGTACAACATAGACGTCCACAATATGTACACACACTCACCCTTATGGACACACGTATGCAAGCCCTACCCCTATGATCTCCTCCGAAGGACTGAGCCGGCAGATCTTGAGATTCACGAAGTCATCATATATGCCTTGCTGTTGACGGGGACATCACCTACCACTGAAAGCATAGCGCTGTTAAATCATTGAATAAATACAAGAAAATACGAGCACCCGTGCCAAGTCAAGGACTTAAACCTAGGTGGCAGGTTTCACCATAATCACAGGTATTTATGTGTTTCATATAATGAGTTTAGGGATACAACATATCTTAGTTTATTTTTATTACTATTATTTATATTTTCTTGAAATGTTTTCATAAGTAGGGAGAGTGTTTTCGTCCAAGATAAATGAGAATAGTGAAAGTCATAGGAGCACAACATATCTTAGTATATTTTCCTTTGCACTTTATTTCAATTTCTCTATTGTTGTTGTGGAATCTTTGATATTTTGCTTTGTTTAGACTTAGTGGTTATATGTGTGGAATCATTATGTCGATTCAGCATTCACATAAGATACAAAAAAATATTCCAAAGAGGGCAAGGATAAAGAAGTTGGTGGCTCATGTTTCAACTATAAAGGACATGTTAGAGATTTTTTTAGAGTTACAAGACATGTGAAACAAACATGAAGTCGTGGCATATAGGGTCTTTGCAACATTTATATTCAAATATCACATAAATCTTTCACGAGCTGGAATTAAGAGTTCAACAAAGAAAATTTGATGTTTATAGCTAATGCTAGAGCCTTGGCACAACCAACATAGTTATTATCGTGGCACATGTTTGGTTTGGGAATGTTTTGGAATGAGATAGTCTCATCCCTGAATGTGGAATGTGATGGCCCCATTATACGTTTGGTTGAAAAGGATAGTCCATTCTTATTTTTTCTTTGGTTGTACTGATAGAGATGACTGGGATGAACACAATTTCCACATTGTCAGTCACCGTGAAATGTGGGGTTTACTCACAATCTCTCGTCCACATATTTTCTTCCTTCAAAATCGTTTGTACACCATTGCCGCCCTCTGGCCTGCCTTCCTACCCCACCTGTTGAAGCTACCCTTGCAAAGCCACCTGCTTGAGCTTAGTTCTTAGCACAACTACCCCCATTAGCACCCTTATTGTGCCTGCCCTTGCATGCCCACTGCGTCGCCTACCTCGAGAACACCCGTGCTACAAGCCATGTGCTTGTCACTGGGGCGCCCCCGCCCAAGCGATTGTGCTTGCCTTGAGCCCCTCAACACCTCCACACCAACCCGCACCCTGCCCTTGTACTTGGCACGGATGGAGGAGCTATGGCGCTTACAAGGGACGAGCCCGTCTGCTCGATATGTGGGGAGGGGATAGGGAGGCCTCCCCCTAGGCTAGACATCCTCTCCATAGTTGCTCCTAAACTAAACAACCTTTAGAATGGGATCGACCTTTCTCATCTCCCGTGTCCCAAAAAAACTAAAAACTAAATATATGGTTAGGTAGAGCCATTCAATGTTTTAGATAGTACTACAAAATAGATTGAACATAAACTATGGTCATTATATATCACAATCATTTTTCCTCATAAACATTCATGGAATACACATCTAAAAAATTCCTATTGCATCCACCTCCATACTTACCCCTAAACTAAACAACCTTCAAAATGGGATCGACTTATCCCATCTCCTGTGTACCAAAAAACTAAAAACTAAATATATGGTTAGCTAGAGCCATTCAATATTTTAGATAGTACTACAAAATAGATTGAACATAAACCATGAACATTATATATCACAAACATTTTTTCCTTATAATCATTCATGGAGTATGCATCTAAAAATCTTATATTGCTAATATAAAAATATGCAGATGTGGCTAAAAAGCTCTTATTTAAGGCTCTGTTAGGATCTCTTAGCTAAAAGTTAATTGTTAGCTGAAGGAACCAGCTAATTATGAGCTGGGTGGTAGGTAAGACACTAGCTAAAATATTAGCTAGGAATCTAAATAGGACCATATGCAATCTAGATGGTAGGTAAGATATTAGCTATGGATCTAAATGTGACAGCTAATCTTGGTGGTACGTGAGATGCTAGCTAGATTAATAGCTAGAGATTTAAATGGGATAGAATTAACCTAGGTGATAGCTAAGACACTAGCTAGACTATTAGCTATGGATCCAAACGAGACCACATGTAAGTTGGATATTACGTAAGATACTAACTAGACTATATTAATTAGAGAGATCAAACGAGATCACATAAGATTTTTAGCAGCTACTTCTGTTCTAAATTATAAGACGTTTTGACTTTTCTAAATTCATAGCTTTTGCTACACATATGGATATATATTATATCTAGATACATAGTAGAAGCTATGAATCTAGAAATATGACAACTAAGATATTAGCTATGGATCCAAATGTGACAGCTAATCTAGGTGGTAGGTGTGGGGGATATGACCCCCGGTATCCATAAGACAAGACATGGGCTACGCCTCAAAGGTAGCCCGGCCCACAAGATCAAGGCGTGCGGCGCACGACGCTAGTCGACGTGCACCGCAAGACTACAAAAAGATATTGTAATACCAAATATGATATTTTTTTGTAACCCTACCCCTCCAGAGTATATAAGGAGGGCAGGGGTCCCGTAGACGGGATATATCGAATCTGATACACAATCAATACAAAATAACAGAGCATAGGATGTAGGGTTTTACGTCATGCTGACGGCCTGAACCTGTATCCACCGATTCATCTACTACCGTGGGTATACCCCTCGGTAGACTGCCGACTAGATTTTGTCGGCAGCAGGTAAGATGCTAGCTAGATTAATAGCTAGAGATTTAAATGGGATAGAATTAATCTGGGTGGTAGCTAAGACACTAGCTAGACTATTAGCTATGGATCCAAATAAACGACATGTAAGTTGGATATTATGCAAGATAACTAGACTATATTAATTAGAGAGATCAAACGAGATCACATAAGATTTTTAGTAGCAAGTACAATTGTTAGCTCTAAGGATCCAAATAGCATGTAAACCCAACACTTCATATTCAAATATTTTAAAAAACAAATTATTCAAAATGAGCATTCACAATAAAAGTCACTAAAAAGAAAAAAATGATAAAAGCTTCACACAAAACATCTAAACCCTACAATTTAATATATATATTTATATTTTTGAAATGATCCCATACATTTTTCGAATTAACCATGATATATGAACCCTATCTGCCGTCAAGTTTTCCCTTCTATCAGTCTGTTCGGTTGACTGGTTTATATCGTTGCTGGTTTGTGAAGAAATACTGTTGGCTAATTTGTGTAAAAAAAAAATACTATTCCAACTAAAAATTTACCATCATTTACTATGAGTCACGAACAAACGAACAGGCCACATATCCTTTGCCGCATATCCTTTGAGTTCGAAATTGGAGCCAACAATCGTCGCAGCCTTTGGAGTCGGTATTTTTAGTAAACTGGTTGAAGGGGCCTCAACAGCTCAGCCCCTGCTCAACCTCAGCCAACCCAGATGTTCCCGTTGCACGATTCGAACGGCGGCGAATCGCGAAAAATTGGAAGGTGGGAGAGGACGAGTGCGAACGCCTCCTCACCGTCGCCGCCGCCACCACCGGCGTCTCGTCGGCTATAAAACCCTACCCCCGCTAGTCTTCCCGTCACCACCAGCCCCCTCGCCGAAACCCTAAACCCCTCTCCCCGTTAGGTCTCAACCCCGCGCCCCGACGATGGCGGAGGACGCACCGCCTGCGACCCCTGTGATGACGCCGGAGGAAGTGCAGGCTGAGGCCGAGCTGCGGCTGCGCGACGTAAGCCAGCGCTTTGGCGCTATCCCGGAGGACCACGAGGAACTGCTCCGGTTACTCGAGGTGAGCGCGGCCCCAGTGAACCCTTTGCTTTCTCCCTAGCTATCGTGCTCTGTTCCCGTTGTGTTCGTCAATTGAGCGTGTCGAGATGTAACTTGCCTTGCAATTGTTTATCGTTTTGCCTAGCTATCGTGCTCTGTTCCCGTTGTGTTCGTCAATCAGGCGTGTCGAGATGTAGCTTGCCTTGCAATTGTTTATAGTTTTGGGGATTTTTTTTCTTATTACGGAACCTACATTAGCCGGTGGCTCATCCGGCTTGGGATTGGAGAAAATGGTTCTGTGTAGATTGATTAATCTGTGCGGTTTTGAGTAGGCTGGAACAGTCGAACGGAGATAGAAGTATGCCCTAGCTGGTCACTGATCTTGATTAGGATGGAAGAAAAAAAATCTGCTTTGTTGGTTGATGAGGCCATGTGATCCTGAGTTGTTTTCGTGGAGATATTGCTTGCATCGCAATGTTTTTTTTTTGGAGATTGATTATGATGTGTGATGTATGGCCTAGTTGGTAGCTCATTTAGCTCAGGACTATATACAAGGTTTGCCCTTTTCTTATTAGAGTTGGAATTGCTTGTTCGTTTGTGCAGGAAGCCGAAATGTGGTTGTCCAGGGTGGATCAATCTCCGCCCGAGAGCATGTACAATGCTCTTCGCCCCACTATGGCTGTTTTGATTACAAATGAGCTACTGGAGCACTCTGATCCCAACGTAAAGGTTGCTCTCACCTCTTGCTTAACTGAAGTTACCAGGATTACCGCGCCAGAGGCCCCCTATGATGATGATGTTATGAAGGTGAGATTTGTTGCCCTTCTTGGGATGGGACGATGGTGTCTATATGTACTGACCATTGCTATTTTGCCTTGTTGCAGGCTGTGTTTAAGAGAATTGTGGATACTTTTGCTGACTTGGATGAGATGAACAGCCCTTCCTTTTCAAGGAGGGTTTCGATCCTTGATTCTGTTGCAAGGGTTCGTTGTTGTGTTCTGATGTTGGATCTTGACTTGGACCATATGATACTGGACATGTTCCGTCATTTCTTCAAAACTGCCTCGTAAGAAACTTCCCTCACATTTATCTGTAATCATAATTTTTGCATACACTTGGTGCCATATTTTTTAAGATCTGACAAATGGACTGGACCAATAATGTAATTGTGGCATCTTTAGATCCCAAAGAAGGATTTCATTGCTGTGATGGTAGTCATAGAATGCATGTTCGTATATATGTTCCCGTTGTGCATGAATGATGTCCTTGTTTATCTAGTGTGGATTTTTTTTTTTTTATTTCTCATCTTATTTGTTCCCTTTTTTTTGTATATTTCAGCACCAGGCATTCAGAACAAGTCACCCACTGTATGGAAATTATAATGCTGTTTGTAATTCAGGAGAGCGATGATGTCCATGCTGAACTGGCATCGTGCTTGCTTCAGAACCTTACTAAAGAAGCACAAGTAATTCCATCCCTCTGTTGTTTGCATTAACAGCTAGTTATTGTCAATCATCTTGTACTAAAATTTCTGTCCTTTACAGGAAACTCTCCCAGCATCTTTTGGACTTGCAGAGAAGGTACTAGGCCTATGCAGGGACAAGCTCAAACCTGTGCTTCATGAGTTACTTAAGGGCACTCCCTTGGATGGATACAGCAACGTTGTTACAACGTTGTTCCAAGATGCTTCAGATGCTGGAGAAAACAATGTTGATGCATCAGGAAAAGACATGGTTAGTTAAATCACCAGTATATTACAAATTGAGTTTTGGACTGATGAATACATGTTGAAAATTTGTTGGTCTAAGTATTAGTTCATTTTTGTGGCATGGTTGATCTATTTTTAGATGCGTAATCAAATGGGAAAGGCTGCTTTTGTAAGAGTTTGACAGAAAGGGGTGCTATTTCTTCTGTTATTGAGATACTGGTAGGAGAGGAACATGTGATCTGTACTGTTATTACAGGCCTGTATTCAGTTATGTGTGGTATTGAATGTATCTTAACTTAAAATTCAGTCCATTCTTCAAAAAGGGACTTGGTCAGAATTTTTGAACCCTGCTATCTGGAAAGGGAACTATATTAACCATAATATAACATGTGAAATTTCAAAGAAACATTCATAATATCCTCAATGTGATAGTACTAAGAGTCCCCCCCTCCTGGTATGCATATGTTTCAGTTGTGTGCTAAGTTCCTCTAAATTATTATTATGCAGGCAGCTGAAGGTAAACTTTCTGAAAAGTCTGTTTCTGATGAGTCACCACAGTTATACATCTACAGATGTTCAGCATCTAATGTTCTATAGAGTGAGGTAGACACAACAAGTTTTATATTTTCTTATTTTTCAGGAAACTTCAAAGTTGGACCAAAATATCAATTTCCTAGGCCAAGAAGGTACTAGTCCAAGCAGTACTCCCACAACTGCCATTAGCAATGGTGCTGCTCCAGTTGACAATGTCAAGTCTCCAGATGGACCAGATTCTTCAAAACAGAAGCAAGAACTGACTTCTGGTGAGGAGCAGACACCAGATTCTTCTAAACAGAAGCAAGAACTGACTTCTGGTGATGAGCAGACACCGGATTCTTCTAAACAGAAGCCAGAACTGACTTCTCTTGACAAGCAGTCCAAAAGTTCTGAGCAATTGATATCTTGTGACGAAGAAGTACAAGAACCAGTGACTGTTGAAACTGAAAAGCTATCTGATGTCAATTCAAAGAAAGATCACAAGCTTGGTTCTTCCATTGTATCTGAGATGAGTGAACAATCAAAGGTTGTTAAAGACAATGAGACTCTAGTAGCATCTGAGTTATCCCCAGAGACAAATGATGGTGATAAAAAGCAGCTATCAGAGACTGGCAATATAACTGCTGAGGAATCATCAAAACCAACTGATACTAAGCCTGCTGTGGTTAAGCCAAAGAGAGGCCGACCTCCAGCAGCAAAGTCTCAGGAGAAAAAGCCTGTTGGAAAGAAACATGCATCAGACCTAAAATCTGCAAAACTTGACCCTGTTACTGATTCTGGAGGGAGAGCTACAAGGCAACTGAATAAAGATGCTGTGAAGTCTTCATCAACTAAGGCTGCTGAAGGAGAATCTGGCAAGAAGCAACATAAAACCAGTATGAAATTGCAGAAAGAAGATGCTGTCTCTGATAAAGACACCGATGAAGATATTAGTTTGAAGGTAGCTTTCTTGTTCTCAGTTGACTACAGCACATGCATTGAAGTTGTTTCTCTGTACTTAAGCCAGGCTTATATCTTATTAGCTGAAGATTGGGTTTCTATAGTGATAGTGCCTATTATAGTTTCATGTTTACATGCTTTTATTCCCTACAATAAGATAGTCGATAGGTAAAGCATTACTAACAGTCCGCCAGCTCAACTGGTCTTTTCAACAGATTAACTTATATCACCGTGGTTGTCGTTCATCATGTTTTTGACCTTTTCTGTTTACACTCTTTTTTTCTCGCCTCCTAATGTGGTCTTCCACAATGACTTGATTTTTTTTATCGATTATCATTATTCAGGAAATGGTGTCCCCAACAAGGATCGATAAATCAAAAGGCCAACAAGAGGATGGTGGGGCGTCATCAAAAAGGAAACGTTTGCAGGAAGCTCAAGAGGTATGCATTCTTGACACACAGTGAATTGTCTTCGACCTTATTTCTGTTTCAGTTTATCAGAACCTTTTCTGTTGTGTTGGCAGACCCCTCTATCAAAGAAAAACAAAATGCTTGCTGAAAACCTTGTTGGCTCAAGAATCAAAGTTTGGTGGCCAGATGACAAAATGTAAGTCCGATGATCAACATGTGTTTCTTATCAGTAATGGTGTTCTTACAGTAGTTTATATATATTATTTTTTGCACCAATGTTTTTTTTTGTCTGTGGCAATGTCATGGATATTTCTATAGTGAAGCATTTGATTATTTGTGAGCATATATTTTATTTCTGATGACCACCTTTTTGATGCACTGTGGTTGCTATTTCTGAAGGCTTCCAAGTCTGCATAGTGGTTGCTATTTCTTCCTTTATATATATATATATATATATATATATATATATATATATATATATATATATATATATATATAATATCTGCTTGGCGAATTGTTCTTCTGGTTGGAACTGTACACCTATAGTTTTTTTCTTTTTTCTTTCCTTAAATCTTCTTTTTGATAACAGGGTTTAACAGCTGAAAATGCTATTTGCTCCATGAGTTATGCTAGCATGCAGTTTGGTTGGTTTTGAAATTATTTCTTGATTTGCAGGTTCTATGCGGGTGTTGTCAAATCATTTGATGCATCGTCAAAGAAGCACAAGGTGCCCATTCACACTTCATTTGTTCCTTAAGCGTTTAGCCTGTCTGAATGAGAAATACTATTAGTGATGGATTTCTTATTTTGTCTCTTAAACAAAACAAAACTGATTATGATGTTTGGACCCTTTCCTCTTGGCGCTCAGGTTTCGTATGATGATGGTGATGTTGAGGTACTAGTGCTTAAGAAGGAAAGATGGGAGTTCATTGCTGAGGTATTTCCATTAGATTTGAATTTGATACAGTTATATGTATCCTCCTCTGTTCCTTTTTCTGATTCATTTGCCATCCTGCAGGAACAAGACACTGATCCTGATGCACCATCTAATATGTAAGAAAAATATCTACTTTACGCCTTTTGTATGTTCTGTGTTTGAGATGACAACTATAATTATGCCAGAACGTTAAATAGTATAATATGTGATTCTGTGCACAACTGCAGTTTCCCCTACCTCGTATTAAGAACTGGTTTCTGCCTAAGTTGCTAGGAGCAGCTTCTTACACTTACTGGGTTACTAGTTTCAACACTAAAAAACAAAGCAGCGGTAGCATGCAAACGCTTGATTTTTTTCAAACAACCAATGTTTGTCTCATATGTTTTAAGCTTTAATGTGAATTCTTCTATGTGCTTTTGTCTCTGTCCTTATCTCCAACTTAACCTGTCTAGCATGCCTTTGATCTGTTTGATTGTCTAGCTATAACTTTGCTATTTGGTGGTAACCACCAAATGGAAATTCTGAAGTTGATTTATTCCTAATGTGTCTTCTTTTTTTACATCTGAGTTACTTTCTATCCTGATTGATCAACTTTGGTTCTTTTGTTCACACGCACACACTGTTCTATGCTAATGTTACCTGGTATTCCACTCCCGTCCATTTTTTAGGTTATAACTTAATGCAAAGGTTTCATTTGTTAAATTATGAGTTGTTTCTTGTAAACCAGACGACGTGGCAGAAAAGCTATAGGGAGCTCGGGTCAACAAATGAAGGAAGGAAAAACAGGAACACCTCAAAGGTAAGTGTTTACTATTATGAATGTGCTATCTTGATACATTGTACACTTGGTAGCTTATGTGAAACTACTTAACTGTTTTATGCACAGTGGCACTGATGTTAAGAATCCTCCCAAGAAGAGAGGGCGTCCAAAAGGGTCTGTGACTCCAGCCAGACTGAAGGGAAAAAGTGCTGAGAAGGATAGTCAAGAAACACCAAAGACTGGCATTAACTCTAAGAAGGAAGGTGCAAGGCCCTCTCGATCTACTGGAAAGGCTAAGGATGCTGTTGTCAAGGCAAGCAGCAAGGATGAGCCTGATAGCACCGACAACTCAAAGGATGATGCTGGCAGTGAAGACAAGAATTCACAAGATGAAGTGAAATCCAGTGAAGCTATTGATGGATCCAAGACCAATGGTCTTTCAACCAAAAGGAAGCCAGAGGAGAATGAAGGTGAGTCGTCGGAGGAGAAGGGGTCTGCTAAAACCACTAGCAGAAAGAAGCGCAGAAGAAAGAGCCGCAATTAGTTGCTCAGAAGCTATGCAGCTCATCATCTCAGGGGCGTCCCGCCCTTTGCAGTCTTGAGTCTCAATGTTGGCATGAGGCATGCCATGTTTGCTTTTATATTCCCTGTACCGGTTACCAGCTTAGCGCTCTGGTAATTGGCCATCACTCTCAATTGGAGCTGTAATGTTGGTTTTACGTTATTTTGTTTCTCCTTGCCAGCGGCTGTGCCTCTGGCAAAAATGGATTTCATGCTTGCTTTGGTTCAAGCCTTTGTGTTAAATCGTAATGCAGTTTGAGTTATCCTTGTTTTTTTTATACTAGTTTGAGTTATCCTTGTTGGGAAGGGCGGGCCTGGGTATAGGCGGTAGAGTCTTACCGCCCGTGACCGGAAGGTCTCGGATTCGAGTCGCGGTCTCTTCGTATTGCATAGGCGAGGGTAAGGCTTGCCACTAACATCCTTTTTCAGATTCCGCATAGAGCGGAAGTTTTCTGCACTAGGTACGTCTTTTTTTAAGTTATCCTTTGGCAAATATGTTCCTGTTACGAAGAGAATGTAGCAAAAGAAAGGTACTATGAGTGTGAACGTGATTTCCCTTGTCCTTTAAGAAAAAAAAGTGATTTGCCCCATTTTCTTTTCCCTGATTTCTCTTCTAACTCGACGTACCTGCTGCCAAGAAAAATATTGCCTGATTGCCCCCTCCCCCGTCGGTATTCAAGCATCTAACCTATTATTACTGGTTATTATGCTACTCTCAGATCCCAACTAGAAGCTGTTTCTGGATTTTAGTAATCCATAGCTCAACTTAGTTAAGGGTTGCAATTTTTACCGAATCTTATTCTTCTGTCCTGTATCTCAGTTTTTGAGGAGTCATTTCTTTTTAAAGTTTGACTAGACTTATAAAAAAAATTATGTATATCTCACTTTTTTTAAGTCTGACTATATTTATAGAAAATAGTGAAGAAATGTATCTCCTAACAACATATTGTGAAAATATATCGTAGTATTAAATTAATAATACTTATTATGCATCATAAATAAATAAATAAATAAATATATATATATATATATATATATATATATATATATATATATATATATATATATATATATATATATATATATATTAAGCCAACTTTGAAAAGCTTGTCTCATTGAAAAATAAGATTTTTAGTTTTTTTTTACAAAAGGAGTAGTTCAATATTTAAACTATTATCTGATTTTCCACCTTGGGGTTATATATAGGGATTTCTTCGTTCTATATGCCCCATAAGCATTTGTTGAGCTTGCGATATGGGGCCTTGGGGGGGGGGGGGGGGGGGGGGGGGGGGGTGAGATTCCTTGATGAACCGCACCTTGGGCGCGCAGCGCGCGAACCGTACTGGTTTGGTGTTCTACCGTACCGTGACTGTCAATCTGCATGACGTATATGTGTCGAGCTCCGTGCTGTGAGCATTGCACACGAATCGAATCCATCCAAGCATCATCCTGAACCACAGAAGCGTTTCGCGGTCCGCCATTACCGTGATACCGGGATCCTAGGACTGGGATCGGTCCGCCGGGGCGCCGGCCGACGCCACAAGGCCCCAGCCCAACAACCGTGCAGAGCACAACAAACCAAACGCACCGCGCACCGGTACGGCCGCCGCGCCGTTTCCATTTCCACCCAACCACCTCGACCGACAAGCACAAGGCTACCCCGCGACCGCGAATGAGCAGGAAGACAGGAGTGAGGAAAAGGAGTCAGGGACATGGACTCGGGGCAAGGACACACGGTCAGGTCAGCGGCGCGATTAAAGAAGCGCGCGAAACGAAGCCGGAAGATTCGCCGGCGCCGATGATTGGAGAGGCAGGCTTGACTTCATTCAGGTTGGAGGCCGACCGACCGCGCGGGCGGGGTTTCGGAGCGCCCAACGTGCGGGGTCGGGACCCGCACGTCACCCGGCGGCACGCACGATGCTGCGCGAGTGTGCGACGACGTGTAGTGAAGTCAGTCCTATGTGTGAGTTTGCGCGCCTACCAGTCAGTGCCCACCTTCGGGCGGTTGCACGGTTGCAGCTAACAGGCCGCCGGTGGTGTGATTGTGATATAAGTGGCCTGATTCTTTCTTGAAGGAAGAAGCCGGCCTACCATTTATCTAATAAAAAAAAAAAGGTGGGCGACTCTATTCGCAATGACTACTTGACGAATGACGAGCTCCATCTTCCTTGTTCAGATCGTTGACTGAACACAGCGTACTGCAATCGTAACCAAAACTGAGGCACTGAAATTTCTGTCACTCGCGTTTTGCTGGCCCCACTCCCCCAGAACGGGGGTCGGGGGAAACAGCTAGAAATCCGACCCCGACCCCGCCGCCGCGCTGGCGACTGGGGACTTTCTGACGTTGCCTTGTCCTTCCAATCAAGCGCCGTCTTCACGTCAAAGCGACACCGCCCCACCAACGTAGTCCCCCACCACCACCTCGCCTGCTACCTGCCTCGCTCCACGCTCGCTATCTCTCCCGTCCTCCGTCTCCTCTCTCCATCGTCCCCCCTCCGCCATAATTCCAGCCGAGGCAGCCATCCAATCCAACCAACCCGTTGATACCCGCTCGTATATACACACCCCCGACCTCGTACAAGCGCGGGTACTAGTAATTGGCGCAATCCGCCGTCTCCCCAACCGCCCGATACAGCGCGGCGGAGGCGGCAGCTCGACAATTCGATCCCCACCGGATTCGCCGCGGATTCCTCCGGTAATTGCCGCCGAATCTACACGGGATTGGGAGCTGGAAGATGCTGCTCAAAGCAGAGATGGAGTACTAAAGATCGGTTCTTTGGCGACCGACGACGATGGCGGCCGGCGGGCGCGTGCGGTTCAACGTGGGCGGGCAGGTGTTCGAGACGACCACCACCACGCTCGCCAACGCCGGCCGGGACTCCATGCTCGGCGCGCTACTCGACTCCTCCTGGAACGTCTCCTCCCCCTCCCCCTCGGGCGGCGGAGTGGCCGAGTACTTCATCGACCGCAACCCGGCCTGCTTCGCGGTGCTTCTGGACCTGCTCCGCACGGGCAGCCTCCACGTGCCCCCGCACCTCCCGGAGAAGCTGCTCTACCGCGAGGCGCTCTACTACGGCCTGCTCGACCACGTGCGCGCCGCGCGGTGGGGCGCGTTCGACGGCGACCGCCTCCGCCTCGCCGCGTCCGTGCCCGGGCGCGCGCCCGGGGACGGCACGGCCATCCGAGCCGCGCCCGACGGCGGGTGCTGCGTCGCGCACGGCGGCGCCGTGCGCGTGTACAACTGGATGCTCGACGAGCGCCGCCCGGTGTCGCTCGACCACTCGCAGGTCAACGACGCGGCCTACCTCGACGCCGCCACGCTCCTGATCGCGGCCCGCGAGCGCCTCGGCAAGCGCGACGGCGGCATGGCCGCCTTCTCCGCGGTCTCCGGCGACCTCCGCCACCGCTTCCGCGTCGCGCACGACCGCCAGGTCAAGTCCTTCACCGCCGGCGCGCTGGCCTTCGACCAGGACTCGAGAATCTTCGCCAGCTGCAAGGGCCGGCTCAACGAGTACGGCATCGGCGTCTGGGACCGCGTCACCGGCGAGCAGGCCGACTTCTTCTACGAGCACCCCGGCTGCGCCCTGGGCGACGCCGATAAGCTACAGTGGCTGGACGCCACCAACGCGCTCATGGTGGCCACGCTGTTCCCCAAGGCGGACAACTGTTTCATCGGCCTGCTCGACTTCCGGGCCAAGAACGTGGTCTGGTCCTGGTCCGACGCCGGCGTGGCCGCGTCGCTCCACGACAAGCGCGTGCTCCACGCCATCGCCATGGAGGACGAGCGCTCCGTCTGCGTGATCAACCAGTACGACGACCTCGGCTTCCTCGACCTCAGGAGCGGCGCCGGCGGCGTGAGGTGGAGCTCCCGGAGCAAGCTGATGAACCGGAAGGTGCCCGGCGAGGAGAGCTGCTACCCGAAGCTCGCCACGCACGGCGGGCAGCTCTTCTCGTCGATGAACGACAGCATCTCCGTGTTCAGCGGGCACGAGTACGTGCTGACGTCGACGCTCCGGCGGAGCCACGGCGGCGCCATCTGCGACTTCTCCATCGGCGGCGACCGGCTCTTCGCCCTGCACAACGAGGAGAACGTGTTCGACGTCTGGGAGACGCCGCCGCCGCCGATCATCTGACCGCCAGTGGACTCCGGTCCTCTTGGTTGCTGTGTGTGTACTTGTGATTTTCCGTTCTAGCATTGCAAATTTGCAGCTTGCAACTGCGCACTTAACATCCCAAAGAAATATTCAGAATGGTTTCTGCAGACTGAACTGAATTACATTTGAACATTTGATTAGAGAATTTGTCGGCGGTGCACCTAAACTTTGTAAGTAAGACAAAAGATGGATGAATACTCGAATCATTTTTGTGATCCCTGGGTCTTAGAGCGTGTATACTGTGACTGTACTGAGCCTGCTTGCTTTTGGTAGCGAGTGCGAGATGTGCTGTCGAAATCATCGCAAATGGATTCTCATCGGCACGATGTCGGTTCATGTGAGACCCTCTCTGAAGGTAGGTGGTAATGGTAGCCCTGAGTTTTCAAACTAAGGACAATCGGACATACTAACGGCACGTTTGGATGCCTTGTTTACACGATCGCTCGCATAATATTGTTCAAGCCTGCCTGAGCTGCCTCCACGATCTACTCATCTATCTCCTGTCTCCGACTAAAAAAACAAAGACAACCGTTTGACTGGGGTCGTCGCTCTACCTGCAGCCTGCGATCCCGCGCTATCTCCCGCATCGCGCAAACGAGGAAAGCCCCAGCTCGCGCCTCCTTCGCGCGGTACCGCGGCGATTGTGGCACCCGGCATCGTCGGTTAGAAAAAGAAAAGCCAGCTATCTCCCCTCCAATCCAGTCCAATCGGTCGCCCCCGCCCCCGCCCTCGCTCCTCGCGCGCTGGAACCGCCGGGCTCGATCGCACCCGCGCCTTCGCACCAGCGACGAGACGAAGCCGTCAACGTCGCCCTCGTCGTCACGAGACGCGGCCGCCCTCGCAAGTCGCACCTGTGATCCAGGTGAGTCTTGTGCCCGTTTGCCAACCCCTCACCCTCTGTCTCCTTCCCCGGTTCCTCCTACGCTGGCTGTGAAGCCGCAGCCCATCCTCGATCGTGCACTCGGAGCGAGGCTTCGGCGGCCGCATCAAAATCCCCCTCCCGCAGATAACCCTAGCAGTCAGTCGAGCATTTTTTTAATTAAACAATGTGTCAAAACTCAATTTTGTTATTGTTTTGATGATAACACATAGGAAAATTGAAATTGCAATGCACTAGCAATCCTCTTTCTGAAACACCATGAAACTGTATCAGGTTAGCACGATTGCTCCATATCTGGGACAGATTTTAGTTAGTTAGTTAATTACATACAGTGTATGGGAGAACAAGAGAAGTCAATTTAAGGAATTTGCTATGGTTGACCAGCCTGAGTTGTTACAAGCTGTAAGCCTGTAAATGTAATGTATGGACTCCAAATCATGCTTTGATAAGGTGGACCGTGTTAATAGATTCCTGATAGAAATAGTCGCCTACCACACATAAAAGATGCACAAGGTTGCCACTCCACAGTTAATTTATCCTGGAGCCTATGTGTAATCACAGTTAACAATTTGCTGCCAAACCAAAGAAAGAAGAAAAATATATTGCCTCCTGAAAAAGGATACTTAGTTTTTCTTTTTGGTTGCCAAAGTGTTGGACCTGAAAAGAACTGTTTTGTCATTCATACTATTGTGAGCTAATTTAGGTGCAGCTTGTATCCTTAGCATATTTCATAAAGAGAAGAGTTTAGATAATTGTGATATAAACACATGGTTGGTGCTAAGAGAGTGGAAGGTATAAGAAAATTGCATTGTAGGTCAAAGAAGATCTTGATTAAACACCACGGGAAGCAAAAAAACACATTAGAGTTTACCATTAAGGATTTTAGTCAAAGCTAAAAAGAACCTGAGGCATTGGCTATATTTCATTACGAAATGAGGCACTGGCAGTCTTTCATGATGATTGTATTTGCACCATTAATGGCTTGCTGCTCCATTTTCATCCCAAAAAATCTATGGATAGTCAATAACATTGACAACTTTGCCGGCATGAATTAGTGCAAATTCATTGTCGATCAACTATGGCATTTTGCAAACAATGGGAAGGAACCAGGTTGCAGCAAAAAGACAGTATATGGCTGCCCTGCTTTGCTTGTGGTGAGCATCGTGTGTAGTAACTATGTATTTTCTGCTGCAGTAAAGATGATGTGCATCCACAGCTTGGTTCAGTGATGCTGTGTGCAGCTTTTAGAGAAGATATCTGTTTCAGTATGTAATCTTTCCTGCACCGCATATTCCCTTTCTAGGTTCATAATTACGAAGTTCTCATCATTGAATTTTTTTTTATGATAAGATCAGGACCCCTACTTTCTTGCTATTGATTGAGTCTGGCAATGGTTCTAAAGGAATGGTCAGCAAGGATTCAGAAGAGGAGATGTCCATCATAGTGAAATAAGTTGACAGAGTTCCTGTTATGTGCGCCAAAGTCTATAGACGCCGTAGTGGCTAGACTCAACCGTGTGCCGAGCTGGGGGGGTCACCAGGAGGCGCACAGGGTTGGGTTAGTTGGGATTCATAGTCATTAGGGTTTGGTTAGTTGAGATTAAAGAGTCCTAAAAGATAGGGATAGTTGGTTAGGTTGAGTCCTATATGTATCAAACTCTATGGATCAATAAAGGTTAGCCTAGGGTTGAGTTTATCTCACCTTGGTTCCTGGGCGTTACTGTTCACGATCCATCTCTTGCCGCAAGTCTTCAGCCAGGCGCCGAGCACGGCGCCGCCAGTTCATCATCGAGGCTTCAAGCCCAGGCCCCGCACCTTCCACTCCTACAGTCTTCGGTCCCTAAGCCGCAACAGTCCCTCCGTGTTCGGTCAGTAATGCATTTTCTCTCGAAATGTCATTCTGCTACTGCAATTTTCATCTCTTGAGAACAATACCGTTCAGCGTTGAGGTCATCGAGTTTTCTGCACTTTCAGTTTTCAAGGCTGCTGAGAGAGGACTGATCGGCTTGCCTGTGGATTGGCTCTTTGACAGGAGCGTTTCTGAATGAATTTGGGCATTCGTTCTTGGTGCAATAAGTGCAGATTCAGAAAGGTTTATTCTATTTTTTATTCGATGTGTAGGAATCATGACTTCATGACTAGGATTGTGTCCTTAGTGCTTTGCAATATAATTATGATTTTCATCTGATACAATTGTGCGTTTACAGGTACTGGATCGTTACTATTTACTGGTCACTTCTCATATCCCTGGTCACGGTAAGTCTCATTTTCGTTCTAAAAGAAGGTGAATCCCTTAGTGTATTACACTGAGATTCAAAAGATACTAGATGTTTAAAAGCCTATTGTGGACGCCTTTTAGTTGCTTAACAAAAAATTGTAGTACGCCATTTGCGATCCTTCTTTTATTTTCGTTGTACGCCATTTGCTTATTATATATTGTTATTAATTCTTCTGACCTACCTTCATTGTGGACGTCTGGTGAAAGATGCAGACCCAAGTGTTTAACTATAGATGGACATCAACATATGGTGATTTGGTTAACCATGTTTGAAGTCCATCTGTACCTGCCTTGCAGCCTTGTACTTAATTTATCAGATAGTGGTCAAGTTTAGTATTAGTTTTGTTCAGACTTGTGGCAGATTAGTCTTCTAGGTGCTCAGCAATTTTTATTTCAAGTACTGTCTCCTTCTCACCTGCACTCCTGTCTACCAGATGACCCCTGGGAGAGTTCAATCTGTATGTAACTATGTCTATGTAATATTTGAGTATTTGTGCACAAGTTAATCTCAAGAAGGCTGTGATGCTATATATAGACACTGAGCATTGAAAATTTGGATAGCAGGCTGTCATCTAATCAGTGTCCTTTTTATCAGGTGTATTTCCAGTTGTATGCATGTCTCCTTGGGTGGCTTGTGGCTAGAACCAATTTACTTTCGAGGAGGGCATATGTGTCGTCTATATACCTTTATTTAAACAAATATATACCTTGTACATATGAACAACTGCAAAGTTGAATTGATACTTTTTGTTCAGCATGATTTGTGGACTCATACACGATGAGTGTTGTGGGTTTGCGTTTGTTTATGGGTTCTGACATGGCACGGCCCAGGTGGGGCCGTGCATGAGGGCCACCTGGAGCTGCCGACATCGGGCGAGGGGCGGGGTAGCTGTGGCGCCACACATCGCCGGGGGCTCGGCGAGGTGGCGTGAGACAGGCTATAGCGGCATAGGGTGTCCGCCATCATTTTAGTCTTTAAAAAACTTATGGTCAGTTTTCTCAAAAAAGAACTTTAGAGGTCATACAATGTTTATTTTTCGTCATATGTGTTGTTGTATTGTAATTAACGGAGTTGCAATGTAATTGTTGAAAAAGGTTTATACGGTGAGTATAACATACTTTTGTTTTAAGGTTTTGTGATAGATTTTTCAAGACACGCAGTATTACCCATGTGACAGGCACTAATGTTTATAAATATACTCGAACCTGTGTATAGGATGGTAGGAGATGCGGCGGAACTTATTCGTGGTTTTATTGGCGCACGAAAGAAATGAATATCGGAGATTTCTTCCTACCGATATAAAATATTATCTTAGCCGCATCAAAGAAATGTCTATAAAGTAGAGTTTGTGAGCCTGCGACGCCACGCTCTCCGTGACTGTGTTAATTTCACGAACTTTGCTTTTTGGATTAAATGTCACTTTAACGTCGGTATTTAATTTCACAGTATTGTTATCTTATCGTGCGATCCATGTGTTTTTAGTATAAAATTTTAGCTGTCCCGTAGCAATGCACGGACACGGTACCTAGTTTTTTTTTTAAAAAAAAGATCTACTCATCAATTTCAGTATGTGTATGTCGCATTTCCTCCTTGAAATGATTTCACGTCAAAACCATTCTGTAGGTACATGTTTCAGCTCGGTTCTCCAGCAGTATCCTGGCCAGTTTCAGCAACCACGGATTGGCACTCCCAGTGGCCACTGGCCAGGACACTGCATCATCATCCATCAGCGAGTACCTCCTGCAGCTGTAGTCGGGGAAACTGATCCAAATCAGCGGAGACGAAGTGAGTGAGTGAGCTTTGGCCTTTTGGATTTGGTGATGCCAGTACTTGTAGTAGCAGTATCTAGAGAGCCAGAAGAATTTCCTATCCTGCGGTAACTCGACTTGGAACGGAAGGCACAGGACAGAGCTCATCTGGCCGACCTCTACTCATGGGCGTTAGCCTATCTACCACTGGCGTAAAGCGCACACGAAAAGGGTGTGTGTCGTTGCCATGCTATTGCAATTGCCACCCGTCATGATTGAAAACACACACACACACACATTTCGCTCAGTTTCGTGACATGGGAACATTCTGTATGTCGCTCAGATCAAATAATGGTCAATAGAGACTACAATCATGACGGGTGGCATGGGAACCATTATACCCATCCGCGGGTGTGTGTCGTTCCCATCCGCGGCTTTAACGTCCTACACTGCCAATGCCGTGGGTAGTAGTGTGGATATGAGTTGGGTGGGGGTGGAACTACCGGCATGGGATCCGTGCGGGGTTTGCGAAGTACGTGTCTTGTCTCCTTGCTCTGCTCTTCCATGCAATGTGGGGAACTCTGTTCTTCGTCTTCTAGGAGTAGCAGCAGCAAGTATGTAGTATAGATGTCTAAACATGCAGGATCTAATAGGAGACACGAGGCCCGCCCCTAAGGCCCGACCGAAGCACAATATGTCATGTAGGCTATTGTCGTGTTTGGCGTGAACTTAGGCTCGTCATGCTCGCCGAGCATGACCCGTTTAGGGGGTAGGATTGCTAATGAATGGCCCATCTCTTGGAAACCAAACTATGAAAACGTTGGTCGGCCCACTGCCCTGTTTTCACACCACATACCTCCCTTTGTCACAACACGACTAAACTTGTATCATGTCGTGCCTAGGCCTCGAGTTGAGCAATGTGGTCTGTGGGTGGCACGGCACGATCTGGCATCCTACTCGTGCCAACTAGGTCCAACGTCTGTGCCTTGTCGGGCCGTATCGTCCATTTACACAGCTATATGTCTGCAGTTATCCAAGAACAGGATTTCATCCTGGCCGATGGATTGTCGATGCATTTTTATCCCATTTTTATCCAAGAACAGCTATATGGTGCTGTTACCGTTATCGGGGTGGCGGTAGAAACCTTTCTTCCTCGGGCTGTTGTTATCCAAAAGCAGCTCTGACGATTTCCTCCAGGCGGTCGTGCAACGATTTACGTGTCGATAATTTTGACTCGATTTATAGAAAATACGTGCAATATTTTTATCTCTAAATAAATTTATTAAAAACTAGATTCAAATATCTATCCAATGATACTAATTGTGTATCATAAATATTAATATTTCTTAATATATATTTAGTTAAAATTGTTTCTCAGAAAATGAAAACGACAGACATTTAGGGACGAACAGAGTATAGAGTTCTATTCCGTTCTTTTACTTTCTGTATAGAGCCCTTCGAGGTGAATGCTATACTCTGTACTGTTTTTCTTGGTTATTGTATTCAGACATCCCCCTCAATAAAAAAGACTCAAAAGCTTGGCTCCTGCCTCCTGCTCATTGGTGGACTTAGGAGCGTTGTAACGCTATTTCTGAGAGGAGTCGGCTACAACATCAGCATCAGAAGCTGAACTGATGGTGCACGGATACTTGGCTTGAGGTGAACCTGATTGAACAACTGATGAACCCGTGCTTCTTGCTGGTAGTACTATACTTGAATTAATCTGCTTCCAAGTACACCAGGGTTTACATCTGGAGTGGAGTACGTGATCATGCCTATCGCTATCGGACAGCTGAAATAATTGGAGGAGCACGGGACGTGAGTATACTGAGACCCCGCGGGCGCCGTCCGATCCATATGCGTGCGGCGTCGGCTGGACCCATCAATCATCTGCCCTCTCGTGTACGATTATGGATAATAAGTTAGAATAGTATTTTTGTCTCACACTAAACCAGTCAGCGGTAAATAATTCACGATCGTTTACGGACTATCAAACAGGCTGCATGTACTCCGTAGGAGCCGGTCTTTTCAACAACAACAAAATAATCATGTAGGAGCCGCGGCTTCTATTCCACATGGTCACGCTCACGCGGTCACGCCCGGCACAGGTGGCCACTGGCCACAAACCACAAAGTGGTAACCTGGACTGGCTAGCCATAGTTTGCTCGATATGACGATATGGATCTGAAGGTTCAGATTCCAGTGCCTCACGGTCATTTCTGCTTAGCTTGCACTCTACTCCCTACCTGTGATGGAGCCATGGAGGATCCGTACCGTGGATGGGTAAGACATGATGATGGCTCTATTTCAGAGAAAAAAAAATCAATGGGACCACAGCAATCCCATAAAAGGTAAAAACAGTCTCCACTAAATTTTCCATGTTTGGTTGTTGCCATGGCTAGTTTATCTTGGGCCAGAAAATAAACTAACCCCAGTACTTACAAATAGGCGTATGAGAACGGTGCTTGGGCTAGATAGCTTCCTACATTCCAATTCAAACAGTTCCGATGTGCACAGTGAGTCCGTTTGTACGTACTTTTACATTAGCTTTAGTTTTTTTTAGCAGAACATACTTGCTTTTAGTTGACAAGGAACGACGTGATTCACGCTTCCTCGGCCTCACAGATGTAATCAGCTGATGTCAGGCCATCGCAAATTAAAGCTAGCCCAATTGAGAGAATTAAGCCCATCGACGCAATGATCTAGGGACCACGAGTTGGTTGGGTTGGGCCAACACACCAGATAAAAAGTGATGCACACCATATGGGCTTTCCATCGCAAATTCATACGTCTTGTTCACTCTAAAATAGAACTCGTTGTGTCTCTCTACTTCCTATATATTCCCTCCGTCCATAAGTCTCCATCATCTAAGCAAATTTTTTTTCTCCAAAAATCTCCATCATATTAGATGGAGACCATGGGTTTGGCTTCTCGTACGTGCTACGCATTTGGTGCTCATTGGCTGCTCCTTGTCTACATTTATTGCTCCTTGGCTGCTCATTGGCTGTGACTCCTTGGCTGCTCTTTGCCTTAAATGCAAAAAGGCATTGTTTACTGCTCCTTAGTCATTGCGCCAAAGGCTAATACGATGGAGAGTCTATGCGTGCGTGCGTGTGTGTGTGTGTGTATATATATCCTGAAATACAAAATACTCCCGGCCCTACAATGCATTCCATAAAATTTAAGAATATTTAAGAGAATCCTCAAATGACACACGTATCCATGGATTAAACCTCAATTAAGGAGTTTCTTCTCAAATTATGGTTTTCTTTTTAACAATTTTTGCTAAATCTGGGTATAGATATATTCCGGTACAAATTTTAGAAGTAATAATGCATTGTATTTCAGGACGAAGGGATATCTAACCAATTTCAGTACCAAATAAGGAGTCTGATAAAAGAACTTGGACCTCACTAATTAGTTAGTTTGGTTGTGAACTTACTTGATTTTCTAGCGATGCATAGTTTAAAAGGCATGAATGCATGTCACTGATTTCGGCTACCAATTATAAATGTGTTTAAAAGGTATGCATAGATGTGCACTACTACATAAACTCCATCATCACCGTTGGTTCCAAACACCTAATCACTGCGAGATTTGAGCCTCGGTGGTGAAAGTGGATGGTGATAATAATCTTCATAGCAATTGGTTTCAAACGATGGTGAAGATGATGATCATCACCGGCTCGTTATACAAACATGTGGTGATAATAAAAAAAGAAACAAAAAAATCAGCTGCTAACAACAACCAATGCCCACACCATTGTCGTCCCCTTGCCGAGAGTAGCCTTTGCTCAGAGCTCGAGCTGACTTCATCCCCCTCGGTCTCTCTTCCTCCGCCAGACCTTCCTTATGCACTATTTGTCGGGATCGCATCCCTTTTAAGTCGGTAATAACCTAACTAGGTAATCTTCCATTGACTACACTTAGCTAGATCATCTAATTAACTCGATCGGTCATCTTGGTGCGCTACCCATATAGCACACTAATGTCTGACCTTCATCTAGGATCGTCGCGGTAAGGATTCACGATACCACTCATATCAAGTTCACATCACATATTAAAGGAAGTTTTGTCTCATACTGGTGTTTGGTTTCCTGGACTAAATTTTAGTCCATGTCACATCGAACGTTCGGATACTATTTAGGAGAACTAAATATGAGTTAATTATAAAACTAATTACACAGATGGAGACTAATTTACGAGACGAATTTATTAAGCCTAATTAATCCGCCATTAGCACATATTTACTGTAGCACAACATTGTCAAATCATGGACTAATTAGGCTTAAAAAATTCGTCTCGTAAATTAGCCACAATCTGTGCAATTAGTTATTTTTTTATCTATATTTAATACTTCATGCATGTGTTCAAACATCCGATGGAACAGGGACTAAAATTTTACTGCAGAAACCAAACACCCAATTAGTCACAACCCATCACATAGAGTACTAGTGGAAGTCTTTTAGACAAACAACATAAGTTTTTGATACACGCTTATAGATGTGACATCTCCATAAGCCTACGCCACGCAGGGCTTACATCCACGCAGGTGCATTCCATACGGCGTCGAGTGCTACTAACCAGAAGTTGAGACTTGAGACCGGAGACAGTTAGAACTGCTCCTACCGTACAACCTTCACAAAAGCGGTAGCCTGAACCTGAAACCTTTCCAAAACTAGCGGAACCATTGCAGGCGCCGAGGCGCGCTTCGCATGTGCGAATGCGTGCACTAGCGCTGCACGTACGGCGACGGTCGGCGCCGCGTCCAGCACATGGATCCGCGAAGATGGACCGACGTGACTCTCTGACCGCATCTCTATCTGCTCCTACTGATGTGAGATGTACCCCCAAGCAGCGTCAACTCGTACTGTTGTAGGCCGGACGGCGTCTGATCGACCGTGTCGTCATGTAGAGTCTCCTACTCACTGACATTGCCTCTATTGGCGCTAGCCGAGGACCGCCGTGCCAGTGCTACGCCACCAGGCATATCGATGCAGGCACCTGTCAGTGTGGCGCCCTGCCCCTGCCCGGCCGGGCCAGGCCATCGCGCTGACTGTCCGTCGTCACTTGGCGTGCGCTGTGCTGTGCATGCACGCTCAAGCTGAGAGAGAGCGCCGCGCCGTATGGGCCGAGACGCGCTTTGACGCTGCCTTGTGCGTGTACGCTTGCGTGCCCCGGTACTGTGCGCCAAGTTTGCGCTTCACAGTCGGTATTATCACTATCGAATTTATGAGAACCGGCAGTGATGTACCTCTACTGTCGGTTATGAGCTTAAAAATAAAAAAATAATTGAGGCTAGGTTAAAACCGACAGTGAAGGACCACATCACTGTCGGTTTGTGGCTTGAACTGGTAGTGTTTTGGCGGACACTCATCACTATCGGTTTAAGCCAAGAGTTAATAGTGATTGGGCTCTATCACTGTCGGTTCTAGCCAAGAACCAACAGTGATAAGCCTACAACACAAAAAGACTGCAGCCGTCCTCTACTTCCTCATCTCTTTTATCCCAAGAACAGAGACGCGTGTTTGGACCCTTCTCTCTATTGTTGCGGCTGCTCTTCACCATGAAGCTAGTGCTTGGATTTTGGAGAATGGCTTTGTGGGGGTACGACCCCGGATACCCACGGCAGACCACATGGGTTGCGCCCCCAGGGGCGGCCCAGCCCACAAGACGAAGCCTTGCAGGGCACAATTCTGCTCGGCGCCTTCCGTAAGACATTGGGAAGATATCCTGAAGATGCTACGAGATCTGTTAGGATACGTGTGATCCCATGATTCTTGTAATCTGTTATTACTTTCCGGTTATCTTTCAGATCTAACCGACTTGTAACCTTGCCTCCCGGACTATATAAGACGGGCAGGGACCCCCTCCAAAATAACGGCATATCATACGATAGCTAATACAAACCAACAGACCACAGGAGTAAGGTATTACGTCGTACAGACGGCCTGAACCTGTATAACTCGTGTGTCTCTGTTGCCTTCTTGTTCTTGATCACGCGCTCCTGTGCCGATCAATCTACCTTCGTGGGATACCCCTCGGAGGATTGCCGATGATATTCTGTCGACAGTTGGCGTGCCAGGTAGGGGTGTGCGTGCTATTTTCTTGTCGAATAAGATAGTTTTTTCCGCGGGCTCTTCGTCCCTCCCGTAGCCCGCCCAGATCTTCACGGTCGGATCCATCTCATAGGCCATCAACACTGACGGAGTCGGAGAGCTCCTCGAGCCGGCGCAGATCCGTTCTGTGCCGACCACCCCCGCACCTGCAACCACAGATCCAATCTTGGATCCACTTCCGAGGTCGCCTTCATCAACTCGTCGCTCGCTTCCTCGTTACTAGAGGAGGCACATCAGCAATGATGATCTGATCGAATCTATCGATCGGGTCGGTCTGAAGCTCGTCGATTGCCTCTCCGTCGCCGAGTCGGCTCTGAACACTTTCGTTCAGCGCCGACCTCCCTCCTATTCGGATCTATCGAAAGCTGCTTGGCAAACTTCGGAGGTTACAACCCCACCTTTTGGGCTCGCCAACACCGCCGCTACATACCAAGACGCCCTGAGGGGCAAATTCACCGACCAAGTGGGGGATATCCATCCTCTCACCGACTAAATCGCCGACCAGCTTCCACCGACGATCAACATGCTGCATGCCAGCCGATGCCCTGGAACATCCCTCCGAACCATCCTAGAGGAAAATCTGGACTCTGAATCCTAGGGCTCCACAGAGACCCTCACCGAAACCTTCACCAAGCAACCCCCTCTCCCGCCTTTCCGAGGTGGCGCGATCTTCAACGTCAGCATCGACAGCCCCCTCGGAACGGTGAAACCGATGAGGAAGGCGCCGCTCGTGAAAACAGGAACGTCAACCGCGCGCAGCGCCGTGAAAACGAGCGCGCCCTTGCGATGGCTGAGGCCGCTCGTGACAACTAATTCAACTCACAAGGAAGGCCGTGCCATCGCAACCTTGATGAAGAGTTTCTCCACGTTGACGGCCATGACGTTTTCAAGACTTCAAGCGCCAATCTGGCGGTGGCCGCCAACGAGCTTGCCCGCCTCCCACAGACGCCCATGCTCGCCAAAGTCACCGCTATGCTGAAAGCGGCACACTGTCAAGTCAACGAGATCCGAGAGGATCAGAGACCTTTGTGCTCCACGAGCACGATTCGATGATCAGCTGTGCCGAGATCCAATCGCCGCCCCAGTCAAAGCCGCTTCGCCAACCAGTCATTACCTCCCTAGGGAGGGGCTGTGGGCCACCGCGCTGAGCATCATCGCCAGCATGACCAGGAGGTCGAACAGGACGCTCGAGTGCACCTTAGTTACCTCCGGGATGCACGACGGTGTATCGAGCAACGTCGCTTCGGTCGCCACGAAGAAGTACGCCGCCGCCATGAGTATGAGCAAGAGTACAGTAATTTGGACTCAACTCTGGAGCTGATCGCCGCCGGCAACACTGCAGACAACGGCGCCGATAACCTGAAAGGGCCCCCAACTTTCACCAGGGCGCTCCAAACACTCTAGTGGCCCCGTGGTTTTAAAATCACTGGGGTCGAGCCCTATGAAGGAAGAATGAACCCAACTCAGTGGCTGCAGGCTTATGCCACTGCTGTCCACGCCGCTGGAGGTGACACTAACGTCATGGCAAATTATCTCCTCGTCATGCTCACGCTAGCCGCCATGAGCTGGTTCACAAGCCTTGACCTGGACTCCATCGGGTCTTGGGAAGAGCTGAAGAAAATCTTCACCGACAACTACATGGCTACATGTACGTGGCCGGGCACCAAGCATGATCTAAACTGCATCACCCAAAAACCTTCCGAGCTCCTCCACAGCTATATCAAACGCTTTTTCGAGATGAGGAATTCTATTCCCAACATCACGGAAGCTGAGGTCATCACCGCCTTCGTCCGAGGACTTCATCACCGTGAGCTCCATTCCAAGTTCAACCGCAAGCCACCTATAGGCATCGACGAGATGATCACGACCGCTAACCAGTACGCTGACGCAAAGGAAGCTGAGGTGCGTTTCAATGAAGATACGGGCACAAATCGCCCGCCTCACCGCTATGACGACCACCCCAACAACCGACGCCACAATGACCGCCGCTATGATGACCATAGTTTTCATTGGGACAACAGCCGTGATCGGCCAGAAGGATCCAAGCCCGGTCAGAATCACCGCCGTTAGCCAGACCACTTTATCGCTGCCGTTAATGAGCTGCGCGCTAAGCGTAACTACGACGAGCAGTACAAGAAGATCCTCGACAGCCCGTGCCCCCTCCACAAGAACGCCAAACACAAGATGAAAGACTGCCTAGGTTTGGCTAAGGAGTTCTAGGACAAAAAGCTAGACGACGACGCCAATGGCAGAAATGGAGATCGCCGACCACCTAGGGCAATAACAATGCCTTCTAGGACCATGACAAGGTGGTCGCCACCATCTTTGGGGTCCTCGCCTCCACTGAGAGCAGAAGAGAACGTAAGCTCACCGCCCGATGAGTGCTCGCCGTCACTTTAGAGGAAACCACCGCCAACCCCAGCTATTGCCCATGGTTCGAGGTCCCCATCACCTTCAGCAGGGCCGGCCAGTGGGCGAACATACCCTACACAGGGCGTTTCCCCCTTGTCCTTGACGCAATCATCCAGAAGGTGCTCTTTAGAAAAGTCCTCGTCAACGGTGGTAGTGCTTTGAACCTACTCTTCGCCAGGGCCCTAAGGGAGTTGGGCCTCGCGATAATAGATCTCACACCCTCAGACTCCTCCTTCTAGGGTGTGATACCTAGAAGGGCATCTAGATCACTTGGAGAGATCACCCTACCAGTACAGTTTGGCATGGCAAGCAACTACCACGTCAAGCAAATCAACTTCTATGTCGCCGACTTCGACACTACCTACCACGCCATACTTGGTCGGCCAGCTCTGGCCAAGTTCATGGCCATACCGCACTATGCATATCTGGTGATGAAGATGCCTTCGCCTATAGGAGTCCTGGCTCTATGGGCCAACCTCTCTATTGCCTATGTCTGCGAGACAGAGAGTCTCGCTCTCGCCGAAGCCACCGACCTCTCCATCTAGATGGCTAGTGTGGTCGCCGAAGCCAAGACAACACCCACCGATGACATGGAGATCCCAGAGTTGGAGCTTCCTTGCGCCTCCACCAAGTCCAAGGAAGTCAAGGAGGCCGGCCTCAGCCTCGTCAACATCTCCAAGATCGTGAAGATTGGGGCTCACCTTGACCCCAAATAGGAAAGCGCGCTCGTCTCCTTCCTTGACTGTTACTCTGGCTATCATCAGATTGGTTAGCAAACCCTATTCTCGTTCAAAAAAAGAATAAAGAATGGAGAATGTATGTTGATTATACTGATCTTAACAAACACTGCCCTAAAGACCCCTTAGGCCTGCCTCGGATAGACGAGATTGTAGACTCCACCGTTGGCTGTAAACTGCTCTCCTTCCTTGACTGTTACTCCGGCTATCATCAGATCTCCCTCAAGGAAGAAGAACAGATCAAGACGTTGTTCATTACGCCTTTCGGTGCATACTGCTACACAACTATGTCCTTCGGACTCAAGAATGCCGAAGCTACCTATCAAAGGGCCATTCAGATGTGCCTCGACCAACAGATTAGCCGCAATGTCGAAGCCTACATAGATGACGTGGTCGTCAAGACCAAGACCACCGACAACCTTATCGCCGACCTCGAAGAAACTTTCGCCAACCTAAACAAGTACCAATGGAAGCTGAACCCTTCAAAGTGCGTCTTTGGAGTTCCATCCGGTATACTGCTGGGCTACATCGTCAGTGCTCAAGGTATCGAACCTAACCCTAACAAGGTCTTCGCCATCACCAATATGAAATGGCCGACATGCGTCAAGGATATACAGAAGCTTATAGGCTGTATGCCTGCTTTTAAGTCACTTCATATCACGTCTCGGCGAAAAAGGGCTACCTTTCTTCATGCTCCTCAAGGCCCTCGAGAGCTTTTCCTGGTCGAAGGAGGCAGACTCAGCTTTTGAGCAGCTCAAGGTGTTCTTAACAAAGCCTCCGATCATGATGGTGCCATGTCCAGATGAAACTCTGTGAATATACATCGCCGCTACTTCTTGCGTCGTCAGCACAGCTATTGTCGTCGAACGCGAGGAAGTCGGGCATGCTTATAAAGTGCAACGTCTGATTTACTTCATCAGTGAGGTACTTAATGAGCCCAAAACTCGTTATCCTTAGGTACAAAAGGTGTTATACTCCATTCTTATTACGTCGCGCAAACTTCGACTCTACTTCGAATACTACAAGATCACCGTGGTCACTGAGTTCCCTCTGGGGGACATTCTCTGCGATAAAGAGGCCAATGGCCGCATCATTAAGTGGGCTATTGAGCTCGACACCTACTCCATCGAATTTAGAATCAGACCTACCATTAAGTCACAGGCGCTTGCTGATTTCATCGCTGAATAGACTGAGATCTAAGAGCCCATCGCTGCTACTTGCCCCGAGCACTGGGTGATGTACTTCGACGGTGCCCTTAACATCAATGGTGCTAGTTCGGGCATTCTGTTCATTATACCGACCAAGGATAAGCTACGTTATGTTCTCTAGATACACTTTTTGGCCTCCAACAAAGCCGCAGAATACGAAGCGTGTCTCCATGGTCTCCGTATAGCCGTCGAGCTCGACGTTAAACGCCTCATGGTGTACGGGGACTCCGCGCTGGTTATCAACCAGCTCAACAAAGACTAGTCCTATTCCAGTGAGAAGATGGACGCATACTGTGCCAAAATCAGGAAGCTTGAAGGGAAGTTCTACGGTATTGAGTACCTTCACGTGATATGAGATCAAAATCAACCTACCGACTAGCTCTCAAAGATAGGTTCTTCTCGCGTCGTGGTTTCGCCAGGGGTCTTTGTTCAAGATCTCTTGGTGCCATCCATTAAAGAAGAAAAGGAAGTCGAAGAGGTTCCCCCTGCCGAGCAGTTGGTACTTGCGGTACCTTCGCCGGTCGCCGATTGGAGGGAGCAATTCATCAAGTACCTCACCAGCGCCAAAGTACCCGCCGACAGGACTGAAACTGAACGTCTAATTCACCGAAGCAAGCATTATGTGCTGGTAGACGGTAACTTGATGGGGAAAAGTGCCAATGAAGGGATACTGCAGAAATGCATCACCCAAGATGAAGGGGTAAAACTACTCCTTGAAATTCACTCTAGTTCCTGCGGCAATCACGTGGCCTCGAGAAACCTGGTCGGCAAAGCTTTCTGAGCTAGTTTTTATTAGCCCACGGCCATCTCCAATGCCGAAGACCTCGTTCGGCGCTGTGAAGGATGTCAATTTTTCACCAAGCAAATACACGTACCGGCTCAAGAACTGCAGACCATCCCAGCTTCCTGGCCTTTCACATGCTGGGGACTGGACATGATTAGGCCTTTCAAGCCAGTGCCAGGTGGTTTCTGGTATGTATACGTCGCCATCGACAAGTTCTCCAAGTGGATCGAGTACAAACCGCTCGTCTCGGCTACTATGAAGAAAGCAGTCGAACTCTTTGAAGAAATCATACATAGATTTGGTATCCCGAACAGCATCATCACCGACCTCGGAACTACGTTAACTGGCCATCACTTTTGGGACTTCTGCGAAGACCGGTGCATCTCTGTTAAATACGTCTCCGTTGCCCATCCTAGAGCCAATGGCCAGGTTGAACTGGCGAATGACATGATCCTTGACGCCCTCAAAAAGAGGCTATATCAAAAAGAAGAAAGGCATCTGGGCAGATGGCTCAAGGAACTACCAGCTATGGTCTAGGGACTGCGCACTCAAGCTAGTTGCAGCACCAGTGTGTCTCCATATTTTTTGGTTTATGGCTCGGAGGCCATACTACCAGCGGATGTTGCCTTCCGAGCACCTAGGGTGGAAAACTATGATGAAGAGCAAGCCGCAGCTATTTGGACAGAGGACGTCGATAGGGCCGAGGAGGAACGCTTGATCTCCTATGTCCGCATAGCCAAATACCTAGAAGACTTGCGGAGATACTACAACCGCAACGTAAAAGGTCGTTCATTCACCGTCGGCGACCTTGTTCTCCGCAGAAAACAAAAAACTAAAGGGTTGCACAAGCTCTCCTCCTCTTGGGAAGGGCCTTACATCGTCAAAGAGGTCACCCGACCAGGGTCTTATCGCCTATGTGACTTAGATGGAATCGATGTTCCCAATTCATGGCACATCGAACACCTTATACGTTTCTATCTTTGAAACGCTCCAGATATGTACTCTCCACTTTATGATAAATAAAGTTTTGGTCTCCATAATTTGTCTCCATTTTTTCTCCATTACTTCTCAATCTCCACATACGGTCGCTGAGCATTACGATACTCAATAACGAGCTCCAATACAAAATCGCCGAATGATTTCTCTAAATCGCCGACCATGATTTCACCGAATAAGTTTCTCCAAACCTCCAAAGTTATCGCCGAACAATCTCTCCAAACCGCCAAAACATTTTCACCGAAAATCACCGAATACATTTTCTCCAAGTCGCCGAACACATTTCCTCTAAATCGCCAACGTATTACGCCACACGCTTTCTCCGAACCGCCGAACTTTCTCCTCCAAATCTCTAAAGATTTTCTAAAAACAAGTTTCTCCAAACCGCCGAACACTTTACTCTAAACCTCTAAGATATTTCACCGATCAGCGAGTAGCCTATTTTCTTTTCCGCGCTCTGCGTTATGGGTGGTCGGCTGTGGTTTCTTGGTCACGCCTATTTCTCCTACATGTGCACGGGCTCCACGCTCGATGTTATGGACTATGGGCTATCCTAGGCCGAGAGCTCGGCACAGAAGTAATTGCTTGGCCACCGCTTATACTACCTTTATCTCCAAGTTCGTACAACAACCACCGAGCAGCACATGTTCCGCGCTGTTTTCTATGGAGAAGGCCTAGTCACCGATCTCTCCCTACATGTGCCATGGGCTCTGCGCTCTGCGTCATGGGTGGTCGGCTGTGGTTCCTAGGTCACGCCTGTTACTTCTACACATGCACGGGCTCTGCGCTCGACGTTATGGACTATGGGCTGGCCAAGGCCATTGGGATCAGTAGCAAACCAACTGTTTGAACGCTACTTGAACTACGCATAATCACGTCAGGATTAAAACTACAAAGATTTTTTTGCCGAAATACAAGCAAACTGCATATACAGGCACCTTTTAACATTTATTCAATAAATAATTGTTTCTTGCACTTTCGCGCGTTCTAACTACACTATCAAGATTTTACAGATGATAATCTATGAGTAGATTATTGAGCTCCACCATTACCATATGTCTCACCAAACAGATCTATATCACCAGCTAGCATCTTCGCTGCGTCCTCCACCTCATCCTCCAGCTGCTGGGTCTCCGCATCGCTTAGTCCTTCAGCGAACCCACCCCCTATTGATTGAAGGTTGATGGTTGGGTAATGGGACTGAACAACCGTGAGGACATGGGTAGCGACAGTCATAATGGCGTCGTGGTTGAAGATCTTGAAGTTCTCCCATGCTGCCTTGCACCTCCAGATGACGGTGTTTGAACATTGTCGCCTACTGTCGCGCTGAGTGGCCAGTTCTAGGTCGATGCAGTCAAGCATCAGCTTAATTGCAGCGACTATAGTGTTGAAGTTCTCCTTTTGGACCTTGGCCTCCTGCACCAGCACGTCAAACTGTGCTTTGGCTTTATGATGATAGCCTGCAAGCGTTACAATGTTCCATCATACAAGGAAGCTACTTCAATAGTAATTCCGACAAGGAGGAATTCACCTTTTAGCTCCTCAGCAAGTTTGTTTGCCCGCTCTATTTCCTTTGCCTTCTCCTAGCGAAGTTGATCGATGGCCTGGCGCATTTGGCTGAGCTCAGCGTCTTGCTCTACAAGCGCAATAGTTATCACCAAAAATGTGGCTGTTTAGCAATACAAAAGTACATTCGTTGATATACCATACATGCTTTCTGTATGGATACACTATTAAGCTATCCGATTTTCCTCTCCAGCTGCTCAGAAGCACTTTTTAGTTGGCTGGAGACAGCGGCTAGCCGCTCGGACTGGCTCCGCACCTGCTCGGACATAGCAGCCAGCTTTTCGGTCAGGAACCCCTTCTGGTATTCCAGGTCCCACGCGTTGGACTCGGCAAGGTCTCGTTCACATCAGGTCCTCTAGATATTCTTCTCTAAGAGGTTCCTGGCCTCTTTGCGTTTTTCGTTCTCCTCAGCAAGGGGCTCCATTCACTTTCTCAGCTGGCGATGCTGCTCAGCAACTCAAGTTATTTCCTACAAATGCACAATGACAGTATCGTTATCCAATTCCAAAAAACAACCAAGACCTTTCCAGACATAGTATTAACCTTGATCTATTTCATCACACCAGTAAGGGTAGTCTCCAGTCTCCTAAATTCCTTTTTGGTGTCCTCCTCTTCGACAATTACTTTATCATCGCCGCGCTTCCGGAGGATCCAAACTGATTAGGGTCAAGGTTTGTCACGCATGATCTCCTCCACCTTGTCCTCCTCTGTTGTAGCCGGGGGCACCACCTAGGGGCTTGGTGGCTGGATAGCGGGTCCAACCATGCCCTCCGAACATCGAGGAGTGCCGTCTGCTCCTTCAGCGCTGAAAGCTTTTCTGCTCCAGATTCTGTCGTTGCCGAGGGTGCTACCACGAAACTCATTCGCCATTGTAGACAGCCATTTGCTGCCGCCAAGTCCACTAGGGGCAGCGATTGGCTCCCCCACGTGCTGCCGAGCACTCGGGGACTCTAGGATGGGGTCTACTGGCATCTCCCCCACTCTGGGCCCACTTCTGGTTGCTGCTCAGTCTGAGCGGATAGGGCTGGATCTATCGTTTGCCTTGCACTGTGTCAAATTAGTTATTCAGTCACCACAGAAGTAAAGAAAATATAGCAAAGTAACTTCAACACAAGGACACTTACGGTTTGGTCTGACATTTCAATTTCTTGAACCAGCGATGCCTGCCCGAGCCTCCAGGCATAGCCATGGGGTCGACTCCCATGCTCTGCGGGGGAATTCTCGGCTCTTCCTCGGTCAACCTTGGTCTTGCCTGCTGCTCTAGGGCCCTTTCCACTTGCTGCTCCGAGGCCCTTTCCACCTGCTGCTCCGGGTCTGCTTCCGCTTGTTGCTCGGGGACTTCTGTTGCTCGCCCCATAGGGACTTCTGTCATCTGCTGCGTAGAAATTCCCTCGGCCCACTGCTTGGGGACTTTCCTCATCGGTGCCTCACGGACTTCTTTGCCTACCCTAGGTTGTTCCCCCACGTGTGTGCTACGTGGAGGCTGTTTCATGCTCGGGGGAGGATCCATCAGAATTTCATCATTGTCAGACCAATCAAACACCGCGGTCCTTCATGTTCGATTGGTCTGATCATCGCCAAGTGAGATGCCACCTAGTTTGCAGGGAGCAGTAGCAGCTGTTTTCCTCTTCTTCTGGGCTAGCTCTTTTGCCGTCGGCCTCTTTCCCTGGATTTTCTCCGATACTAGGGGAGGACTCTCCGTTCGACCAACATCCATACCTCTGGATTCTGAGGAAACACCAACAGGGCTTTCTTTAGGTTAAGCTGGTGGTTGTGCATCCACTGCTGGTGGCCAATTGTTTTTTAGCACGCCTAAGAAATACACTGCCCTGTCCTGTGAGTGGATCTTCACATGAGTGGATCAGTCTATTGCTCGGCAATGACAAAATAAAAAAACTTCTCGGAAACACACAGTTGGGATATTCACCTGGGGAGGTAGATTCTTGCAATTAAAGGGTTTTGTGTACCCTGACAATCTAAATGAGGCAAGCAGAGTGAACATCTTGGCAGTCCGCTCTTCAACGATGTTCCTAGACAGTTTTTCTGGCCTCTCTCGGGTACCATCGGTCTCCCCTTTGAATTTGAAGCCTTGGTGTGCCCTCTCTTTACAGGGCTGAACGCGGCGCACTATGAAACTTGCCGCTACCAATCCGTCATTGGTCCTCACGCCTTTTATTAAGCCAAGGAGTTCCTTCACTTGCTCCATATCATCGTTGCTCGGTAGCTCTGACCAACTCCTCTGGCTTTCTGGGATGTGGTTGGCGTTACAGTGAACCGCTGGGTAGCTTTGTTTCATGTAGAACCACCTAGTGTTCCACCCCTTTAGTGACGTGTTAAGCTGCACAGTAAGGTATTCGCTCGCCATTCCGTCCCATAGCTGAAGGTACACCCCGCTGACCACCTTGGATCCAGCGCCGCCTCTCTTCTTCAGCCAGAATAGGTGACAGAAGAGATTGAAGTGGGGTAGGATTCTGAGGTATGCCTCACAGAAATGGATGAAGATTGAGATGTGCAAAATGGTATTGGGGTGGAGGTTGGACAGAGTAACCACCTAGAGCTCCAACAGATCCCTCAGAAATGGATGAACAGGAAATCCTAACCTGCGCCAGAAATAGTCCTCAAATACCACTACTTCGTCAGTATGGGTGTTGGGAAGGACTCACTGAGGGCTGGCCACCATCCGACGGTAGCATGGTCATGGAGAATGCCGGCTTCCACCAATTAGTTTAGCTTCGCTTCTCCTGTTCACGATGGCACCCACTCCTCATCGCGTTGGGCCATGGCGCCTGTCTTCTTGGGACTAGTCTTCTTCGATGTCGCAGCTCCCTTCTTTGGCGCCATCTCCCAGATTTGGTTAGTGTTTGGCGATGGAGGCAAATGTGGTTGCGGATTCGATGATACGAGAGATGAGGAGGAAGATGAAGTGGAAAAGGTGGGAATGGGGTATGCGGCGGCACTGTTATAAAGCACTTTCCCCACCTTTCTACATTCAAGGGTTTTTGGGAACTGTTCCCATGATCTACGCCGCTCTGATTTCTCTGATACGACATATGGGCCGTTACATGGGCTTCTGCGCAACCGCAGCCCATGTCACCCATTTATCGCTGCCATCAGTTGCTACTCGCCGAATAATCGCTGACTTCTCTTCCATTTATTGAGGCTCTGTAACCGTTACTGTACAGTCGTTACTCTGATTTTTTTCTCCAAGGCCGGATATCTCCGATATTGTCGCTTACAGCTCGGGGACTGGCCGCCTGCTCGGCTGGTTAGGCACCACATGACTATGTCATCTACTGTCAGGCTCGAGGACTAAGTGGGCACACTTCACCTTGCGGTGAACATGTTTTATCTCGTTTTGGGGCTACACCCAGGGACTGGCTGCCTACTCGGCTAGTTTTTTTTCTAATTCGGACCCTGGCACCACATGACTATGTCATCTACTGTCAGGCTCAGGGACTAAGTGGGTACACTTCACCTTGCGGGGAATGTGCTTGTTTTTTCTTGAAGACTCTGTGCCTCTTGAAGCTAATGAAGATTATCTCCTTTTCTCGTGGTCGGACTCTAAGTGGGCACACTTGGTCCACTGCGAAGAAATTTTCAATTCTGGACTTGAGCTCCTTACACCCTTGTGGCAAGCCATACTTGGAATATGTTGCTCAGCTACAGTTCGCGCTGCTCGACGATGGCGCACACAGCTCGACAACTGCTCACAACTGCTCGGCGACTCATCGCGGTGGTCGGACCATGAGTTGGACTACTCGGCTTTGGTTCGCACTTGCTTGGACAAGCTCAAGACGGTGTTGCATAACGGGTACAAGGCGCTCGGGGACTAGCTGTGGGGGGTATGACCTTGGATACCCATAGCAGACCACATAGGCTGCACCCCCAGGGGCGGACCAGCCCACAAGATGAAGCCTTGCGGGGCACGATTCTGCTCGGCGCCTTCCGTAACACATGGGGAAGATATCCTGAAGATGCTACGAGATCTGTTAGGATATGTGTGATCCCATAATTCTTGTAATCTGTTATTACTTTCTGGTTATCTCTCAGATCTAACTGACTTGTAACCCTACCTCCCAGACTATATAAGGCGGGCAGGGACCCCCTCCAAAATTATGGCATATCATATGATAGCTAATACAAACAAACAGACCATAGGAGTAAGGTATTACGTCATACAGACGACCTGAACCTGTATAACTCGTACGTCTCTGTTGCCTTCTTGTTCTTGATCATGCGCTCCTCTGCCAATCAATCTACCTTTGTGGGATACCCCTCGGAGGACTGCTAACAATATTCTATCAACAGGCTTGATCTTTTTGCTTTAAGGTTAGTAACAAACATCGACTCCTTTGATTTTGCTGCTTAATTAGCTTTGTTTTGATGGCTACATTGCTTGATTCTCATTCTAGTTCTTTCTCCATTCTAGAGAGCACTTTTCCAATTGGACATTTGTGTCAGGCTCAAATTATGGTGAATCCATCATCCAAAAGGTTAGTGTCTATGAACATATTTAAATTCCTAGCTAATTATTCCATGGTGGTCAAGATCATCATTGTTAGTATGTGATGCTATAATTAGTTCTTAGAAGTAGAGTAGAACAGTTGTTCTTCAATATTGTGCAATAATTGTTTTTACTACGATTTTCAATTTACAGGGCCATGGCTACCAATTTCAATTTTCCAATAATTAGTGTACAATAATGTTTTCCAAAAATGGTACTTTCGAGCTACAATTGTTGTCCATGAAGCTTGATTTCTTATTAATTCTTTGTAATTACTGTCTCAGTATTTTTTTGTGCAGAGATGGATCGAGAGTGGATGCATCTATCCCGAATGAACAAATGGTACATGCATGGCATCAGCCAATTTATCACCGATGCCAAAGCCCATGCTAGGAATGGGAACCCTGTCTTCTACCCATGCAAAGATTGCAAGAATTATAGGAACTTTCATCAAATTGAGTCTATACGATCATACTTGATTACCAGGGGGTTCATGCCAAACTATACGATATGGACTATACATGGCGAGGTTGGTGTGAATGTTCTATAGGAAAACAATGATGATGTGGATGTGCCTAACATTGCCATCCACGATGTTGATGAGGAACTTGGTGTCAACATAGAACCTATGGCCATAGTTAGTAATGTGTTTAGGAACACGCTAGCTGATGACACCTAGGATAACGATGGCATTTCTCAGCTGCTACATAATGTAGAGACTGGATGTCTTAGTGAAAGACAGCTGAGAAAGCTAGAGAAAATGAGACAAGATGGCAAAACACCATTGTATAGGAATTGTCCAATGAGCAAACTGAAAGCTAACATCATGCTATTAGAGTTTAAATTGACAAATGGATTGAGCGATAATGGCTTTGATCAGTTGTTAGGTATAATAAGGAAAATGCTCCTAGAAAAAAACGAGTTGCCAAAAAAGACATACTTGGCCAAGCAAATAATCTGCCCCATCAACCTCGAGGTTAAAAAAATCCACGCGTGTTCCAATGATTGCATATTGTACCATGGAGAAAAATACAAAGACTTGAACAAGTGCCCTAAGTGTGAAGCTCCATGGTACAAGGAAGGGCCGTCAGATGAGGGCACCAAGACCAGAGGAGGTCCCATAAAGGTCGTTTGATATTTTTCTATAGCTCTCCGGGTGCATAGGCTCTTTGCATATGCAAAGTCAGCCAAGCTATTGCGCTGGCATGGCGAAGAGCGTAAGAAAGATACAATGATGAGGCACCCCACCGATGGGCATGACTAGAGGACTTTCAATACTATGTTCTACAAGGACATCGGTGGAGAGGTAAGGCACCTTTGGTTTGCTTTGAGCACAGATGGGATGAATCCTTTCGACCAGGTTAGAAGCAATCATAGCACCTGGCCAGGGACGCTCTATATATACAACCTTCACCTTGGGTCTGTATGAAGCGGTCATACATCTAGATGCCACTACTGATCCAAGGGCCAAGATAGCCTGGGAATGACATCGATGTGTTTCTGGAACCAGTGATCGATGAACTAGTGGAGATGTTTGAAAAGTGTGTACCAGATGTTTGGGATGAGTACAAAAAGGAACATGTCATGATCAAGGGAGTACTTATCGCTACAATCACTGACCTGCCAGGTCAAGGTTCGTTGTTCGGAGAGAAGACAAAAGGCTATACTGGATGTGTCGAGTGCTTGGACGACACTGATGCGGTAAATCTACCAAATAACTCAAAGATAGTTTATATGAGACACCGTAGGTTTCTACCTAAGGATCACCCTTACCGCAAGAACAAAAAAGATTTCAACGGTGCTATTGAGAAATGCTTAGCTCCAAAATATCAAGACGGGCCTGCGATACTTCGAGAACTCAATAAACCAGAGATTGTCCTTGGGAATGGGGACAATGCAGTAGCAGCGCCTGATGGGAGCGTTTGGAAGAAAAATCGGTTTTCTAGAAACTATCTTACTAGCCATTTCTAAGTGTACGCCACTGTCTTGATCCCATGCACATCACTAAAAATGTGTGCACTAACACTCTTAACACCTTGATGGACACCGGGGGGACATCAAAGGATTCACTAGCCATACGCCTGGACATGCAACACTTGGGAATCAGGAAGGAGCTACATCCTATGGAGCTAGAGAATGGCTAGTTCGAACTTCTGGTTGCGTCATGGACATTGAAGAAAGAAGAAAAGCATGCGCTTATTTCTTTCTTTAATGAACTCAAAGTCCTGATGGGCTACTGTGCGAACCCGAAGAGACTAGTGAACATGAGAGAACTCAAGTTGAACTATGGCCCTATGAAGGCCCATGACTATCATGTCATTATGACTCAGCTGCTCCTTGTTGCCCTGTGTGGTATCCTCCCCCCAAAGGTCCATGCCCCAATCATAAAACTTTGCTCGTTCTTCAATGCGATCTCAAAAAGGTCATTGATGTGTCCACGCTAGAGCAGCTACAGCAGGACATAGTCGAAACTCTCATTAGGCTTGAGATGCATTTCCCACTGACTTACTTTGATATCTCATTGCATCTGCTTATTCATCTTGTTGACCAAATTAGAGCCCTTGGCCTAATGTACCTGCATCAGATGTTTCCTTTCGAAAGATTGATGAAAGTTTTTAGAAGGTATGTTAGGAACAGATTTAGGCTAGAAGGGGGCATGGTTGAAGGATGGTCAACGAAGGAGGCCATTGAGTTCTGCACATATTATCTGGACATCAAAAGGGTCGGAGTTCTAGAATCTCGTCATGAGGGAAGACTACATGGCAAAGGAACGGTCGGGGAGAAATTTGTTACAGTAGACAATCCTGTTTCTTTCAGACAGGCACAGTTCGCTATTCTCTAGCAAGTCGAGGGTGTGATGCCATACATTGACAAGCATAGGTAATCGCTACAAACTTTGTATCTGAGCAGGTCACAGGCTTGGCTAGATAAAAACATAAGGAGGAATTTGTCAGCTAGTTGCGACGTCGCTTGCTTGGAATAAAGTTGGATGATCAACTGGATGCCTTAGCCAAGGGGTCTTTGAGTACATATCTTAAGTACCAAGGGTATAAGATCAGTGGATTTACATTTTACACAAAAAAAGCAAGATGAAAAGAGCACATACCAAAATTGTGGTGTTTGTTTTGATGCCCACGACGAGAACGGCAATGTGCAGGCGACATACTATGGTTTCATAGAGGAGATATGGGAGCTAGCCTATGGTTCATTGAAGGCAACTCTTTTTCGCTGCCAGTGGGTTCGGCTCGAGGAAATCAACACTGACAGTGAAGGGTTTACTACAGTTGATCTCACTAAGACCGCATACAGAGACAACCCCTTCGTCCTTGCAAAAGATGTTATGCAAGTCTTCTATGTAAGGGACAATAAGACAAAAAGGAAGGCTAAAAGTAGTCCTAGAAGGAAAAAGAAAGATTGTTGGTGTCGATGGAGTGACGGATGAAGAAGACTACAGGGGCTATCAGAAAATGCATCCATTCGGGGCAAATGTACCCCTACCTATACTTCAAGAGGGTGACGAACCTGCTTACGTACGAATTGATCACAATGAGTCCCTCATTGTTGATGCACCTAAAGATAGTTAGATTGTTGTTAACTATGTAATCATTATGCAGACGTTGTATCAGTAATTCGCACTAAATATTTAATTTATATTTTGTGCGCATCTCTACAATTTAATTATTGACTATGTAATCAAATATTAAGATGATGTTCACAAATACTATTATTTGATAATTATAGACCATTAATTAATTATCATATAATTAAATAATCAAGACACAAATTTTTGTGTTATTTTAGAATATAAACTAACTGCATTATTTCTATTAATAAATATATAAAGAAAAGCAAACTAACCAAACTCCCTATCCTAGCTCAGCGGTTAAGGCCGCACACTCTGTACTCTGAGACCCACGCTCGAATCCCAGGCGGGGCAAACTTTTTTGATTTTGCATTTATTATTTAGTAATGCATTACGATGGGATAAAAGAAAAAAATAAAATCATTCTAACCGAACTCCCTATCCTAACTCAGCGGTTAAGGCCACGCACTCTCGATCCTGTGACTCGCGCTCGAATCTCAGGCGGGCCAAACTTTTTATATTTTTTACAAAAGGCTGCGATGGCAGGCTCTAAATCAATAGTGTTTTTTATATTTTTTTACTAAAAGATGGTGGTAGGGCCCTTCATTGTCGGTTTTGGTTTTAAAACCGGCAGTGATCGCTTCTATCACAGTCGGTTGCTCAAACCGACACAGAAGGCCTAATTCACTGTAGGTTTTTAAACTAAAACCAACAGTGATGTGTAGATGCTCCTCACATGCCAACAGTGCTCCCATGACCACAACAGTTGGAACACTGCTCCCACCTACCCCGACAACTTTAGTTCAGAAATAAAAATATACCATGACTGCTAGACCCTATAAAATGGCCCTCGGCCAAGAGCTAGCCTCTCCATGCATGTTGGTTTCAGCTAGGCCTTATCCACCATGATATAATGTTTCCCTCTCATAGCAAACCACAGATATCGTTATGCATCGTTGTCCACCAAAATGGTGCACACATGAGGTACTAAAAGAATGCTACTGATGTACATAATTTTTTGTAATTTTTTGATGTATTTCATTACTATCTAAATAAATATATCGTTCTTGTTAAAACTTTCCCACTGTAGTATCTAAATAAATATATCATTTACATATATGCACCTTCACTATCGGTTCTATTTAGAAACTGACAGTGATAGCCACCTTTACTATCGGTTCTATTTAGAAACCGGTAGTGATTACCACCTTCACTGTTGGTACTATTTATAAACCAGTAGTGATGTCCATGCCTCCCTATATAAAACAAACTGCCGGCCACATACATCGATCCCACCCACCCACGAACTCTCTTAGTCTCATTTCTCATGTTTCACTCTCACTTCTCAAGACATCCACTCTCTCTCTACGTGATTTGGTCATGGCTCCTGTATTTTTCAATGGTATTGATATGTTGTCTTCTCCAATATTGTATCTATATTCATTTGATTTATATTTATATTCATGTTTCTTTGCATTCTATATTTATATATTCTTATTCCTTGCATTCGATCTATATTTAATTATGTTGCCATATTTTTTTTGTATTTTATCGATCAGGTGGTATGAACAACAGACCTCCCCCACCACAAGAACCAGGTTTCCACCCTGGCGATGAGTCATTCGCTCCTAATGTGGCCATTCCATAGTTCCCTATTCCAGCTATTGTATAAAATATTTTCCAACATCTTTTGTTTTTTTATGCTAACAAATAAGTGTAATTAATTTAATATCATTGTGTTGATGCAAAAGTGATCTGCAAACACAAAGGGTTAATACCCGAATCGATATCCAAAGCGTGCCAGTCGATTTGACCTGCTAATCGACAAGGATGAAGATACGAACACTTTGGTCCTGACAACAGCGATACGCCCGGAAGTCACGGCCAAGAGGTGCTCACGCGGAACTCGAGAATCGCCGAAGGTCGCACTGAAACGATGCAGCTCGCCGAATCAATGAGAACTCGTAAAAAAGGAAAAATATGCAAATTGACGAAGTCGCCGAAAAGTAAGTAGATGCAAATAGGAGTAAAAATTGGTTTTGATATTGATTGATGTCTATTACATTGCCCCTTACTCCATATTTATACCCTGATCTAAAGAGACACAACCAAACACAACTAGGACACCAATCCCATATCTAAGGAAACACGTAACTCTTACATGAATCATACCCTAACAAATATAGAAAAAGAAATCAACTCCTATCTATTTCCCTGTCCGCCTCAATTACGATGGAAATCTCACCGTCCTCCTTCCCATCGGCATATTCCCTATTTCATCGGCAGTAGTCTTCAAGCCTCTCTTCATCGGCATACTCCATGTTTCATCGGCAGTAGTCCTCAAGCCTCCCTTCATCGGCATCGACAATAACACCTCCAACCTCATCGGCAACGCCCGAATCCAAATCAACCTTTCCATCGACCATTACCAGCTATCGGCAACCATCTTTACAAACAGACTTTCATCGGCTATCAAAGTATTCAATAACTTTCCCCTTGCCGATTAGTCCACTCCGATTATTTTGACACGTGCAAAAAACGGTGTCAACACATGCCCCCAATTTCGGAGTATAAAACCATTAATGCTCCGAAATTTACTCCAGATAACGCTTGCCTTTGCCCGATTACCGTAACTCATTCTCCAAGCCAAAACTTGATTTGTTATCAAATCCAATCAAATCTAATCTTGATTCACACACTTCAGTAAATATCGCACAATCGCCAACCACTCTTGCCTTGATTATGGTTAAGATACCGAAACAATAACCCATCGGCAAGATCTTAACATGATAATGCTGCCATTTTCAGAATTAAAATATCATGTATCGATATCCCTTCCAAGTCATGATTACTTGTTATCAACTCATCTGTACAATCCCCTGATTATCGCGCGAACAGTTACCATATCCCTCTGAACCGCCTTGACCTATATGCGCGCGACATAGAGATAAGTCCAAAATACCCTTATTCTGGGCGGCTTATAAATAGATTTCTCCGGAACCCTCATTTTCTACCTTCAGCCTCCAATCCTTGGCATTCTCTCTCTCCGGCGGCGACTCCGACGAACAACCGCGCGACCTCAACCAACAAGAACCCTTCTCCGGCGCTAACTTCAAGTTTCCGGCTCGTACCTCCACCTTCCTCAAGACAATGGCCATCAACTTCGACGTCCCCGCGGTTCGCCCCACTTCCATTACCTTTTACTTTGATCTTTTTGCAAATTCATTCAGTTGGTGATTTTTCCTTTCTTCTGTCTTCTGGATTCCATAACCTTAGGAACTGCGCAACAAATTAATTATCCCAACCGATTAGCCGCACGTCCAATGCCTTGGACCAATGGGCAACCCAGATCCAACCGATCTGATCAATGCAGAGGTTAACAGAATCCCCTTTAGAGCCCAAAATTTCTCTCTGAATTTGTGGAAAGACACATTCCGATCTTGGCCCAAAACCACCAAAGGGTGGAAAGATTGGTACTTGAGGGTCAATAGATCGATGCAAGTATACTGGGCAGAACGAAGGTTAGACCAATGCATTAGGCTCTCTATTGCCGATATGCAGAAAAATGAATCAATGATAATTGCAGCTGCTTATTTCTGGTCAGACACGACCAATACTTTTATGTTTGGACATGGCCCAGCTACTCCTACCCTTGCCGATATCCACATGCTTACTGGCTTGGACATCTCAACTGCCGATGAAGGCTCCATCTATGGTAGAAAGTCTGAATATAGGGTGAATACCCGTAACATCGGCGGTTGGACAGGATATATTCAAGAATACCAGAAAACCGGGACACTTAGCCAGAGGGAACATGCCACATTGCTGAATATGTGGTTAGAAAAATTTATCTTCTGTGGTCGATCAGTAGGACCAACCAACGCCTTCCTCCCTGCAGCTGAACTTTTGGCTAATGGCGTAAGGTTTCCTCTTGGCCGATACCTTCTGAGCTCCACTTATCATCTCCTTCATCAAGTGTCTCAGAAACTTTTGCTTGGCGAACCCATCGGCAACCTGGGAGGCCCGTGGTGGTTTATCAACATGTGGCTGAATGCCCATATGCACAAACGTTTGCAATGGGACTTTTTTGCTCAACAATTCCCACGAGAAATTGCTGAAGACTATGTGCTTGGGGATGATGAATCGGCAACACGCTCACCCCTCAATTTTGGTGAAGCCATAATTGTCCTTCCTGGAACAGAAGCCAACGAAGACCAAATCGGCAGATTCTTTCAAAGCTTCTACAATGGTCTTTCTCGTGATCATAGGGCCTGGGTGCCTTATATTGACGAAGAAAACAGATTCCCCCTTCTTTTCAACTTTGCCGATGACACTCTGAATCAAGATAATGAGCTCATGATGGCTATCATCACTCCCAGGGCGATTCCAGTAAACACATTCGGCAGCGGGAAAAACACCAACATTACATATGAATTTTACAACCCATCGGCAGTATCCCGCCAATTGGCTTTTGGGCAACTGCCAATCAAACTCTGCTTTGCCGATGTGATCAAACCCAGGGAAACAATCACCTGTGGAACAGATTGGAACAAGGTAGTACAACTCTCCCCCGATGCCGATACTACAGATGTTGATATATCCACCTGGACACCAATATCTTTCATCACCGAGTCATACAAGCAATGGTGGCGAGAGTGGAAAGAACAACTGTTCGCAACTTCTGCTCACACATATCGGCACATGATCGACCCTGAATATGCCATCCCTGACGACGCGGTAAGTTTCCTTTAACTCCCTTCTGCTTTTCCCTTCATATATCAGTAACTGATTCTCTTGTAATAGGTCAACAACCTAGCACCATCGGTGAGCAAAAGTGGGAAACCCTTCAATCTCCGGCCTGTTTCCCCAACATCGCCGATCGGCTACAACGCTCCCACCTTAGCCGCTTTGACCCACCAGAAGATTCGTACCAAGACCATCACTTCTAAGTCCAAATTGGCTACATCCAGGGCTACTCCATCGGCCGCTGCTACAACCTTGGTCAAAGCATTTAAGGTAACAACCTTGTTTATTTTCACTTATGCCGATCACAAACTGTATTAACCTTAATCATCAGGGGGTAAGAGCCGCTACTGGATCGTCATCGGCAATTCCGCCGATATCAAGCACCACTTCTTTCGATGAACCTTCAGAGGTAGCTTCTTGACTTCACATTTTATCTGTTAAATATCATATCTTACACTTGTTTTGCAGCAACAATTGGGTACATCGGCAAACGTACCAGATGTCCAAGCTTCACAACCAACAAGTGTCGATGCCCCCCAGCCAATCATTGCCGATGCCCAAGCAAAGCGCAAAGCTTTAACAGATACTGAAGCACAGCCAAAACGACAAAGGTCTATGCCAATCCCAACATCTGCCCCAATATCATCGGTCATCATACCTCAAGAGCCCACCACCGATGAAGTCACAGAGGATATCCCATTGGTAAGCTCAGCCGATCCCCCACACGACATACTCCAGGTTGCTTCCTCCAGTCAAGCACAGGAAATTGCCTTGAAACAGGTAAACCAATCAACCTATCTGATTTTACAATACTCATACTTACCCCTAACTGATCTCCTTTTCTCTCTCTCAGGAACAAGATTCCCCGAACAGCCTATTTTCCTTTGCCATTGACATTTCTGACGACGATGGAGAGGAAACAAGTTCTTCCCTTGCACTGGGAACAATATCGGCAGAGACTAAATCCAAGTTGGAAACCCTCCTGAACTTGCTACAGCAAGGTACCGCCCAACTGGTAGATGACTCGGACCCCGCAAAGGCAATTTTCAAAACAATTCGTGGCCAGGTCCCTGCCGATGTTGAAGAAATACTCTTCCCAGCAGCTCACTTAGAAAGCCGCCAACTGCAATATCAACGGGCTGCTCAGCGCATTGCCGATAGAGCAGCTCAAGCTCAACTTAAAGAAGAGATGCTACAACTGAAACAAATCGCTGATGAGAAGCACAAAGGCATCGTCAACTTGCAGACTTCGGGTGCTGCACTTAAGCAGAAAATCTTGGATCTATCAGCAAGGAAGGTAGCTCTATTGGCTGAATTGAAAGAAATCGATGCAGCCTTAACTCATGCTCAACAAGAAGAAAGCCAGCTACCCAATGCCGTCAAAGCCCTTCAGCAAGAAAGAGATATCCAAGCTCGCAAAGCTTTAGCCATGAAGAAAAGACTCAAGCCTGTGGAGGGTGCTGCCGATGACGATATCAAAGAAATGGAGGAAGCCGACCAGATTCGCCTGCGTGCGATATTAGCTATCCAATCCTTGTTGAACGTGTAATCTTATTTATTGTATCGGCACTTTATGAGACATTGACACCCTTGCATAATTCTAGCCGATAGTACTGTTATCGGCACTTATACTTTTATGCATCTGTCCAGATACTAGGGTAATATTTCTTTAAATATTTTCCATTTAACGCTCTGGGAAACACAACCCCTTCGAGGGTTTCTAAAATATATGCATTACCAGGAACAGACTGATTTATCCGATATGGACCTTCCCAATTAGGAGACCACTTTCCAAACTTTGAACTTTTAGTCCCAATCGGTAAAATCAATTTCCAGACCAGATCTCCATCGGTAAACTCTTTTACTTTCACCTTCTTGTCATACCATCTAGCTACTCTTTTCTTATTTTCTTCGATACTAACTAAAGCCCTTAACCGATGACCCGCCACATCTTCCAACTCATCCTTCATAAGAGTATTATAATCATCGGCTGTCAGCTGATTTTGAGAACGTATTCGTCTAGAGCCAACCTTAATTTCCCAAGGTAATACTGCATCGTGTCCATATACTAACTGATAAGGCGTTACTTTGGTTGCACCATGACATGACATCCGATATGACCACAAGGCTTCATTTAATATTGTATGCCACCTCCTAGGATTTTCTTCAATTTTGCGCTTAATGAGTTTGATGATCCCTTTGTTAGAAGCCTCAGCTTGACCATTAGCTTGAGCATAATATGGAGAAGAATTTAAAATTTTAATTCCCATACCTACAGCAAACTCATCAAATTCTCCTGATGTAAACATAGTACCCTGATCGGTAGTGATAGTCTGAGGAATACCAAATCGGTAAACAATATGCTCTTTCACAAAATCAATCATATTGACTGATGTCACCTTTTTTAAAGGAATTGCCTCAACCCACTTTGTGAAATAATCGGTAGCAACCAGAATAAATTTATGTCCTTTACTCGATGGCGGATAAATCTGACCAATGAGATCAATAGCCCATCCCCGGAACGGCCATGGTTTGATTATAGGATTCATAGCCGATGCAGGCGCTCTTTGAATATTACCAAACTTTTGACACCCCTGGCATCCCTTAAAATATTTAAAACAATCTTCAAGAATAGTCGGCCAATAGTACCCATTCCTTCTGCTCATCCATTTCATCTTGAAAGCCGATTGATGTGCCCCACATACTCCTTCATGAATTTCACCCATCAAGCTTTTCGATTCATCATTGCTAACACATCTGAGTAAAACTCCATCTATAGTTCGATAGTATAATTCATCATCAAGGAGCACATATTTGGTAGCTTGGAACCTTATACGTCTCTCAACCTTTCTATATGGATCCTTTAAATAATCGACAATCTCTTTCCTCCAGTCATCGGTATCAACTGCCGATGTTAGCACTTCCTGAATAGGCTGATACCCTGAAGCATGCTGAGCTAGTCGATTAGCTTCCTCATTATGCAATCGAGAAATATGTTCAAGACGAAAATCTCTAAATCCTTTCAACAATTGCAAACATCTTTCATAATACGAAATCAAAGCTTCACTTCGGCATTCATAAATTCCAGCCAATTGATTTATAACTAGCATAGAATCACCAAAGATTTCAACAACATCGGCACGTATCTCCTTTAGCAATTCTAACCCTTTTATCAAGGCTTGGTATTCAGCTTGATTGTTTGTCGCTGTAGCAACAATCGGCAATGAAAACTCATACTTCCTCCCTTGAGGTGAAATTAACACAATGCCGATACCTGCTCCTTCACCACATATGGACCCATCGAAGAAAAGTGTCCAGAGAGCAATCCCCAGAGAGTCCACCGTATTACAATGCTGAGTGACAAAATCAGCCATCACTTGCCCTTTAACTGCCTTAGTTGATTTGTAGCGTAGTTCAAATTCTGATAATGCTAAAATCCATTTGCCGATTCTACCACTTAATATCGGCATCGACAGCATATACTTGACCACATCGTCTTTTCATATGACCGTACATTTGGCAGATAACAAATAATGCCTTAATTTGACACAAGAAAAGTATAAGCACAGACACAATTTTTCGATAGCCGAATACCTCGTCTCAGCATCCACTAATCTTCTGCTCAAATAATAAATAACACGTTCTTTCCCTTCAAATTCTTGAATAAGAGCTGAACCGATAACTGTATCATCAGCTGACAAATATAACCTGAAAGGCTTCCCATGTTGAGGTGGAACTAGCACTGGAGGATTTTGATAAATATTTCTTAATTTCATCAAGGGCTAATTGCTGTTCAACTCCCCATACAAATTCCTGATCAGCTTTCAATTTAAGTAGTGGGCTGAAAGCCTTGATCTTACCCGACAGATTAGATATGAATTTTCTAATGAAATTAATCTTACCGATCAAAGATTGCAATTCAGTCTTATTGGCAGGAGCAATCACCTTGTTAATTGCATCAATAGACTTCCTACTGATTTCAATGCCCCGCTGATGCACCATAAAACCCAAGAATTGTCCTACCGATACACCGAATGCACATTTATTAGGATTCATCTTCAATCCATGCTTCCTTGTGCACTCCAGTATCTTTCGTAGATCGGCTAAATGTGCTGTGATATCTCCAGACTTAATCACTACATCATCAATGTAGATCTCCACTAATGTGCCGATGTACTCATGAAAAATAAAGTTCATAGCCCTTTGATAAGTAGCACCGGCATTTTTCAAACCAAACGTCATGACTATCCACTCGAACAACCCCACATGTCCTGGACATCTGAAAGCAGTCTTGGGAATATCTTCCTCAGCCATGAATATTTGATTGTAACCTGCATTACCATCCATGAAGCTGATAATTTGATGTCCAGCCGCAGCATCAATCAACAAATCAGCAATCGGCATTGGATAACCATCCATCGGTGTGGCTTTGTTGAGATTCCTGAAATCAATACAGACATGAAGTTTTCCATTTTTCTTATAAACAGGAACCACATTAGAGATCCACTCTGCGTATCGACATTGCCGAATAAACTTTGCTTCAATTAATTTAGTTATTTCGGCCTTAATGTCAGGAAGTACATTAGGGTTGCATCGGCGCGCTGGCTGCTGATGTGGCCGAAATCCAGATTTGATAGGTAACCGATGTTCAACTATCGATCGGTCTAATCCAGGCATCTCAGTATAATCCCAAGCAAAACAATCTTTATACTCTTTTAACAAATCTATTATTCACTGCTTACACTTGGAATCTAACTTAGCACTAATAAAAGTAGGTCTTGACCTATCACCATCACCGATATCTACTTCTACTAAATCATCTGCCGATGTGAACCCTTGACCTAATTTTCCATCATCGGCAAACCTATCCATTAAAACTCCTCTTCAGAACCGACTGCTTGGATCGGTGGAATTTCATAATCAGCAACTCTAAGGAACTCTTTTTCCTAAGCTTCTCCTGATATGCATTTAGTTCGCTCATAAGTATCTGATTCTGCCGATGCGATGATATAAGAAGAATCACCAGGGACGACCTCAATCTTATCCCCAATCCACTGTACGAGGCATTGATGCATTGTAGAAGGAACACAACAATTAGCATGAATCCAATCCCTCCCTAGAAGCAGATTATATGCACCCTTGCCGTTGATAACAAAGAACGTCGTTGGCAAGGTTTTGCTGCCGATGGTCAATTCAACGCACACTGCCCCTTTAGCCGGTGACACATTGCCTTCAAAATCTTTCAACATCATATCGGTTTTGGTCAAGTCTTGATCCCCCTTACCAAGTTTCCGATACATCACATAAGGCATAATATTAATCGCAGCCCCTCCATCAATAAGTACCTTAGACACAGGCTGCCCATCAACTCTGCCCTTCACAAATAAAGCCTTAAGATGCTGTCTCTCGTCATCGGTAGGTTTCTCAAAAACAGCCATCATTGGATCTAGTGTTAACTGAGCTACTTGATCAGAGAGAACAACTTCTTCCTCATTATCAGATAGTGCCAAAAACTCCATCGGCAACATGAATACCATATTAACATCTGCCGATGGACCCTTATTTTTGTGTTTTACCTGCCACTGCTGATGACCAGGCCTTTCATTGGAGGAATTTTCCTCTTGGTATAAATCCTCCTGACGCTCACGTTGCATCCTCCTTCTCTGCGTCTTTGTCAGACCCTCTGGGCACCACCAAGGAAACTTGGTTTTCCAAACCGGCTGATAACAAGTCCTAGTTGGTTCTACACGACGTATATTAGGGTCCCTGTAGAATATTTCCTCATCAGGAACTCTTGCGTTTGCCATCTCCTCAAGCTCCTCTTGATTCCTTGGAAAATATCCAGCGCGTTTACCAAGCCTCTCATGTACACTAAGTCTGCCCCCCAGCCAATCATGCACTGATGCTCTGCCTCTGATCGGCTCATTGATAGACAAACCCTGATTACCAAGTTGAAACCTCCTTTCTGAACGATTGACTCCGTAATAACCATTACACTCAGGGCAATTTTCAACAGTTGGCAATTTAATACCTTCTTCCCAGCAATGGATGAAAAACGGACATCTCCAATGATCTTTATGTCGATTCCATTCTTCCTGACGTCTCATTTCTTGTTGTTGTCGATATCGGTCATTACGTTGACGCCAACCCTCCTGCTGCCTTCGATGAGTAATCACAATGCCAGGTCGAGGAGGATTTTTAGAACTACTGCTTTCTCCTAGCAAACCCTTACTCTTTGCATCATCGGTAGTTATCCGATGTTGGGGGTCCACTGACGCGTTTTTCTCAGCAGCCTCTGACGTCAATACCTTGGTCTTTCCTTTGGCATCCAACATATTTGCTGGAAAAGGGTGTTGATCAATTTTCATCGGCTTCTGGGTCTTGGAAGTACCAAACTTAATTCTCCCAGATTCAATAGCCGATTGTAACTGTTGCCTGAATACCTTGTACTCATTTGTACTGTGTGAAGTTGCATTGTGCCATTTGCAGTACAAAATCTTCTTCAACTCTTCTACCGATGGGATCACATGATTAGGTGATAGCTTAATTTGGCCCTCTTGAAGCAGAAGATCAAATATTTTATCGGCCTTGGTGATATCAAAGGTAAACTTTTCTGGCTCTTTTTTACCAAAGGGACATGATATTGGCTTTTTATTCTTAACCCACTCAGCTAAGCCGATAACTGGTTCTTCATCAGAGTCAGAATCTCCTACTTCTTCAACAAATGATACCTTTTTACTCCAGTTTTTTTTAGGTTCAAAAACCCTAGTATCTTGATCAGAGATCCTTTGCACAAGATGACTGAGGCTTTCAAACTCCTGAGAAGCATATCTGTCTTTAAGATGTGGCAATAACCCTTGGAAAGCCAGATCGGCAAGCTGCCGATCATCCAGCACCAGGCTGTAGCACTTATTTTTTACATCTCGTAGCCTTTGTACAAAGCTCTCTACCGATTCATCATTACGCTGTCTCAATTTTACTAAATCGGTAAGCTTCTTTTCATGGATTCCAGCAAAGAAATACTTATGGAATTATTTTTCTAGATCAACCCAAGTAATAATAGAATTTGGTGGTAATGAAATGAACCATGTAAATGCTGATCCAGACAAAGATGATGAAAATAATCGAACTCTTAATTCATCTCTGTTAGCTGCCTCTCCACATTGAATAATGAAGCGATTGACATGTTCCATTGTTGATGTATCATCTTGCCCAGAGAATTTAGTGAAATCCGGTACCTTGTACCGATTTGGGAGAGGAATTAAATCGTATGCAGGAGGGTATGGAGTCCGATAAGAATAAGTATTGACCTTGGGCTTTATACCAAACTGGTCCTTCACAATTTCTGCTATCTTATCGGCCCAAAAAGCATCAGCCTCCTGCTGACGAACTGGTTGAATTTCTACAGGAGGTGCCTGCTGACATCCCTCCACATATCTTTGTAGCCCACAATCTCCAGCAATCGGCATATTTGCCGTTACTTGTGGCCCATTAGCCTGTTGGAAAGGATTCATCGGCTGGGCTACCGATGCTTGATTCTGGAAACCAGCTTGCATATGACCTTGTTGAATCCCTGCAACCTGCTGATTTCGCTGAACTGTATGTTGAACAGGTAACTGTCCTGACCAATCATTATTAGAACTCATCGGTACAAAACTTACCGATGGCTGGTAATTTGCTGATATTGTTGGATAATTATAACTGGTTTGAGGTATGAACTGAACCCCAGTTTGACTCATAGCAGGGGCTTTCTGCTGCATCGGCAGTAAGCTCGCCGATGGACTTGAATTGAATGTTTGAACCATAGGCATCTGGAAACCTCCTGGAGTTGGTTGCACAGAAGTAGTTGCGGCATATTGAGGCACTTGAGCCATCGGCGAAACGGCCGATGGTATAGGCGCTCTTCCTACTGCATCAAACACTTGAGGTAATCTAGGATTGAAAGCAGATGACTCTGGAGGCATGCCATATCCCCACCAATTAGTAGGAATCTGGCTATTCTGAGACACAGGGCCTGACATAGCTGATGCCGATAGATCTGTATTAAGCTGAACTCGCCCTCCTGGTAGTACCTGATCTGATTGTATCGGTGTAGATTGAATATTAGGTGAGCCTGCCAATACTGGAGGGGAAGTAACTTCTGTACCCACAACGGCCGAAGGAGCCGATGGAGTTTTGACAGATGTCGGCTCTGGTTGATGATAGGCAGGCCCAACGTAATGTGGTGCCGCTTGTCCTTCTTTGAGAGTTCGAACCACAGCATTATGAACAGTATTGGATAGCACATTGGAATGATTAATCAAAGCATGATTTACTGCAGAATTAACCATCTCTTGAAGTTTACCAGGATTGGAGTCAAAGGTAACCTGCCGAGGCAACGGCAAATCTTGCTTCTGGATGACTTGTCCACTCTTGTTCAAGCTAAACGATCTCAGACAAAGCTGCTTGTATTCTTCTACAGCCTTTTCCATAGCCTGCCTCTGTTCTTCCTTGAGATCTTCTTCTGATACTGCGATAATGTTCCCTGAATCGATCTCGGGATTGAACATATTGATTGATTGGTCCCACCGGGCGTGCCAAAAGATGTGTTGATGCAAAAGTGATCTACAAATACAAAGGGCTAATACCCGAATCGATATCCAAAGCATGCCAGTCGATTTGACCTGCTAATCGACAAGGATGAAGATACGAACACTTTGGTCCTGACAACAGCGATACGCCCGGAAGTCACGGCCAAGAGGTGCTCACGCGGAACTCGAGAATCGCCGAAGGTCGCACTGAAACGATGCAGCTCGCCGAATCAATGAGAACTCGTAAAAAAGGAAAAATATGCAAATTGACGAAGTCGCCGAAAAGTAAGTAGATGCAAATAGGAGTAAAAATTGGTTTTGATATTGATTGATGTCTATTACATTGCCCCTTACTCCATATTTATACCCTGATCTAAAGAGACACAACCAAACACAACTAGGACACCAATCCCATATCTAAGGAAACACGTAACTCTTACATGAATCATACCCTAACAAATATAGAAAAAGAAATCAACTCCTATCTATTTCCCTATCCGCCTCAATTACGATGGAAATCTCACCGTCCTCCTTCCCATCGGCATATTCCCTATTTCATCGGCAGTAGTCTTCAAGCCTCCCTTCATCGGCATACTCCATGTTTCATCGGCAGTAGTCCTCGAGCCTCCCTTCATCGGCATCAACAATAACACCTCCAACCTCATCGGCAACGCCCGAATCCAAATCAACCTTTCCATCGACCATTACCAGCTATCGGCAACCATCTTTACAAACTGACTTTCATCGGCTATCAAAGTATTCAATAACTTTCCCCTTACCGATTAGTCCACTCCGATTATTTTGACACGTGCAAAAAACGGTGTCAACACATTGTTGCAAGCATATTTGTCACAGACTATATCCCCAATAGATTGACTGCGAACAACACTTAGCTGGTTCTTTATCTTGGACATCATCGAGAACACGACATCTAATGTAAGTGGTCGGCTATAGACGTGTGAACTTAGTTTTTTCATCCCTGTGAGGGGTTCAAATCATCGGAACCATATCCAAGGGACGGGAATACAGAGCCCGGACGTGATAAGCGCCCAATTAAGTGCCATGCGCATCTGTTTAGAGGCACTTCGACGTATTTGCTATGATGTGCCTGATTTCTCGCACTTCAAGGCACTTGCTTTGAATGATGGTGATATCCCCGTTCCGCAAGCAAGCGAATGGTTTGCAAGCTACAACCATACGGATGTGGTAAAATGGTCATTTATACCTGAGTCGTGGTTATTTGTTGTTTATTATTGTAATAACATTCTCTAATTTTTTTTTCTTTTTCTCTGTATGCAGATTGCACTACAGGACCTTACCTATACTGCATGTGGCTTGTGGGCCGTTCTAGACCAAGCTACGGAGCAACTCGGGTATGATTGAGACTTCTACAATGAAAACCTCGGCCAACTCACTATAGAAGGACACCAATACTACATAAGGATTACTAATAGGGGCAGTGGTCGTTTAGTAGGTTATATCTATGGCCGACCATTCTTTCGGTATTGTGAGGCACGAGAGTGCACTCATATGGGCATTAGACTTCATCGATACAAGCGGATACATAATCCGTGACATCAACTACCATATATGGCTATAGAGGTATGTTAGTGTGCGTGGCCCGATTGATCCTGACAGTGATTCCAATAGTAATTAATGTTTATTTAGCTAGGTTTTCAAGGTCGTAGTTTAATTGGGTTTTAATTTTAATATGTACGGCTTTGTGTGTTTAATTATTGTCATGCATGTAATTCGTGTAATATTTGTTGGGCAATTAGAAATATACATTCCGGTGTCGTATTGGTCTCAAAATTATTCTCAAGCTTACACATGCCACATGTTTAGGAAACACCAAGTTTGGGATTTTCCGGAGATGGTTTGCTACTTTCTAAGGTTTAATTGAATTTCCGCGCGACGAGACCGTTTGATTAGGTTGAACTCAGTCTACCCACGAAAAGATCCGAAATGGTGCCAAACTTTTACATAGGCTCTAATGTGCCCTAGAGATAAGAATTTTGTGGAGATGGATGAAAAAATCTATTGGGTCCAATATGAAATTCACCCTCTTTTGTCTTATTTGGCACAGAGAAAAATATAATAAATAAAAAAGTAATAAAAAAAACCTAAGATCCTATGTGGGGTCTTAATTTGGGTGTACATGCTTACCAAAAAAATTTTCAAGCCATTTCGACATATGCGGAGTATACATGCTTCACAGAGGTACATGTGCCATTTCATCGAACCATAACTAAACACATAGGTTATCAAAGTTTCTATGGTTCATAGGCATTTCAGTGTCGTATTGGTCTCAAACTTTTTCTTAGGATTGCACGTGCCACGTGTGAATGAAACACCAAGTTTGGAATTTTTTGAAGATGGTTTACTACTTTTTGAGGTTTAATTAAATTTCCACGCGACGAGACAGTTTAATTATAGGTTGAACTGAGTCTATCCATGAAAAGATCCGGAATGGTGCCAAACTTTTACACAGGCTCTAATGTGCCCTAGGGATAAGAATTTTGTGGTGGATGATAAAGTCTATTGGGTTCAAGATGAAATTCACCCTCTTTTATCTCATTTAGCATAGAGAAAAATATAATTAATAAAAAAATGATTAGAAAAACCTAAGATCCTGTGTGGGATCTTAATTTAGGTGTACAAGCTTGCCAAAAATTTTTTTAAAGCCATTTTGACATAGGAATACATATGCTTCTATTTATTCAGTATATAAAAGATTTTTTTAATATATATAAACATCACTATCGGTTTCAAAAAACCGGCAGTGATGAGAAGAAACCGACACTGATGCTTGTTATCACTATTGATTTATTTTAAAAACCGGTAGTGATATATGAAAAATTAAAAAAAATTATGCAGCCCTCGGGTTTGAGCTCGGGTCTCGGGCTATAGAGTTCAGACACTTAACCAAAAAAAATTTCAAGTTATTTTGACATAGAAATACATATACTTAATAAATTATAAAATTAAACCAAAAAAATTAGGACGCCCGGGATTCGAACACGGGTATCGGGGGCTGAGTTGCGGGGTCTTAACCGTTGAGCCAATAGGAGGTATTCGAAAAGTGTGGAAAAGATAAGTTACTTATGTTGTAACCGCTATACGGCAATCACTGCCGGTTTAAAGAATGGCCCGGCAGTGATGTATCCCCATTACTGTCGATTTCTACTTACAACCGGCAGTGATGTACCCACATCACTATCGGTTTCTAACTAGAACCGGCAGAGATGAGGTCTGGTATAAAAGCCTACCGCAGGTTGAAAATTTTCAACCCCGCACCAACCATTCCTAGCCCCACGCTCCTCTTCTTGGTCACCGACGCCCGTGCACCGCCCCAAGCTGGAGCACCCGTCCACCGCCCCTCGCGCCGCCATTCCTAGCCCCGTGCTCCTCTTCTTCGACGCCGAGGCCCGTGCACCACCCCACGCCGGAGCAACCGTCCACTGCCCCCATGCCACCGTTCTCAGCCCCACGCTCCTCTTCTTCGACGCCGACGCCCGTGCACCGCCCCACGCCGCAGTACTCCCCATGCCATCCACCGCCAGATGTGAAGGGTCGAGATGGCGGACTAGAGGGGGGTGAATAGTCTTTTCTAAAATTAATCGCGTCAGCTAACTGAAATAAGTGTGGAATTAAAACAATCGGTCTAGCCAAGACTACACCCCTCTATCTATGTTCTCTAGCACCTTCCAAAGATACTAATTAAGCAACAAAGGTGCCGGGCTAGCTAGAGCTCACCTAACCAATTCTAGGAGCAAGGTCACACAAACCTATGCCACTAGTACTTTAAGCAATGAGGGAGCTCCTACACATGCTAGTAAGCAAAAGCACAAAGTCAACTAAGCTCACTAGCAATGCTCAATAACAAGGCAACCAATGCCAAATTAGAGAGCGCAATTACTTAGCTACACAAACTAAGCAATATGACTAACAAGGTTACACAAACCAAATTAGCCACGCAAGGGAGCTACTTTTATGCTACATAATCAAGAAGGTAACTAGCAAGCTACACAAGCTAACTAATTACAAAAGCAACAACACAAGCTCAATGTATATGAAAGTAATTGCAAGCTTGTGTAACGGGGATGTAAACCAACGGGAAGAACAAGGTTGACACGATGATTTTTCTCTTGAGGTTCATGTGTTTGCCAACACGCCAGTTCCTGTTGTGTCGATCGCTCACTTGGTGGTTCGGTGGCTAATTGGCATCACCTGCCAAGCCCACACGTTGGGCGCCATAAGAACCAACCCCGGAAGTGAGGGTAGCTCAATGACACGCTTTACTAAAGTTGCTCTTCATGGCTCCCGCGGGGCGAGCACAATGCCCCTCACAAAGCACTTCTCTGGAGTGCCGCACAAGCTTCTTGCGGGCTTCGACGGAGACCACCACCAAGCCATTTAGGAGGTGGCAACCTCCAAGAGTAACAAGCACCACCGACTTGCAACTCAATCACCTAATGCCACTCGATGCAACCTCACGATGCAATCACACTAGAATCGCTCACTCACACAATCGAATGATCACTATCAACTATGTGTGAGATGAAGGGCTCCCAAGCACTACCAAGCATGGACACAAAAGTCCCCCAAGGTGCTCAGCACCAGCCATGGCTAAAGGCCACTTCTATTTATAGCCCCAAGGGCTAAACTAGCTGTTACCCCTTCATTGGGCGTTTTTCAGGTCGACCGGACGTGAATACTGGACGTGTTCGGTCGCTATACCGGACGTGTCCAGTAGCAGCCAGACCGCCATGTGTCCAACCATTGCCTCCAACGGCTCTCTGATAAGATGACCGGACGCTCAGCACGAAACGACCGAACGCTATACTACTGCGTCCGGTCGAGTCCAGTAAGCCTCCAGGGCTGATCGGACGCGACAGTTAGAAACCGACCGGACGCTGAGCCTCAGCGTCTAGTCGAGTATAGTAAGCATCCTCTGATGACCGGACACGTCCGGTCACACCGGACCGTACGCAGCCAGCATCTGATCAACTGTCTCACCGGACACCATTTTTTGATTCACACTGGACGCGTCCGGTGTGGCGACCAGACACGTTCAGTCGCACCGTGCAGTTAAGTCCTGAGCCACATATCGGACGTGTCTGATCTCCATATCGGACGCGTCCAGTTACTCTGTGACCAGCGCGACTAACTCCTTTTCACCTCTAACTACTTTACCCTTGCTCAAATGTGCCAACCACCAAGTGTATCACCATGTGCACCGTTGTTAGCATATTTTCATAAACATTTTCAAGGGTGTTAGCCACTCAACTTGCCACGCCACTCGATCCTAGCGATGATGCAAAGTTAGATCACTCGAGTGGCACTAGATGACCGATATGCAAACAAGTTTGCCCCTTTTGATAGTATGGCCATCTATCCTAAACCCGGTCATAAACTTCTCTACACATCTATGACCGGTGAAATGAAATGCCCTAGGTTATACCTTTGCCTTGCGCATTCCATTCCATCTTCTCCAATGTCGATGCAACACATGCACCAACACGATCAACAATGATATGATCCACTTCATATCATCACGCGATCATATTAGTTCATCGATCTTGACTTTACTTGCTTTTCACCGTTGCCTTCGTCCATCGGCGCCAAGTCTTGCTCAAGCTTCACCGCCACATGGTCCATCGCTCCAAAGCCTCCGACTTGCCCTTCGCGCTTGCAACCAGTCCATCAAGCCAAGTCTTGTCTTGATCTTCTCCACCTTGATCACATGACTCAATGTCATGTCTCATGTGCAATGAGCTCCTTCATTTTCACATGTGTGAGCTTTGCAACATCTCCAAGCCATTTTCACCTTCATGGCATATGTTGCTCACACACATGTATCTGTGGACTAATCACCTGTGTATCTCATATAAACACAATTAGTCCACCTAGGTTGTCACTCAATTACCAAAACCACACAAGGACCTTTCAAGATGCCAGAGCACCACCGAGGCCTTTAGGAGCACGCGCGGACAGCTGCTTTCCCATCCCCAGGGTGAGTGCGTGGCTCACTACCCGCTAAGTGTTCGATGAAATGCCCCACGGTTGTTGTTTTCCCAATAGCAGTCAATTCCTATTCGATTGAGTTACAAGCTGTTACTCCTTGGTTTAGCTATAGGTAGAGTGTCAATTGATGGATTCTTGTCAAATGTGTACAGGTATAATCGCTATAGGTAGAGTGTCAATTGATTTTGATAGAATGTATAGCAAGCTTAGATGTTTGTTCCAAAAAAAAAGTTAAAAACAACTTTTAAAATTGGCTCGGCAGCAGCAGCGAGTATGATTACTAAACCACATTGATCTCCGAATAATAGATAGTCCAATTATTGAGGTTATTTTTTTTATCATGTCAAGGATAAAGAATATTAAATAGATTTAGTTTGGCCATATAACTTGAATAATAACTCTGTTCAGTGAGTTACCATTACCACTTACCACATGCCTAATTTACTTAAATGTATAGGCAACCATGGCATGGTATGTAGTGCATGTTTGTCACATGCCTAGGATTTATCGAACCTAAGAAGATTGCTATGCTCAAGTCAATCGCTACCCTGGTAATTTGCACAAAAAATATAACACAGAAGCTGAAGCTTTGAGGGCCTACTATAGTCATCCAGCCTACCTTGCAAACCATGGGCAACCGGCCTACTATGGTCCAATGAATGTAAACCATGGCCATCCGCTAGCACTGGAGATCGAAGAGAAGCCACCCACCGGAGATGTGAAGATTAGGAGAATTGCTCCTTGGTCTTGGAAAGATGTCATGCTTTTATTTATGGCTATGGTCATCGCTTTTCTTATTTGGAAGTTGATGTAGGCTTAGTTTTGTAGAACAGTAGGTGGATTTTGTTGTATGTGGTCAATCAAACAATGAATTTGTTCTAGGTGAACATATGCTATTATTTGACTTTGTTGTATGTGGACTTATATTAGACTTTGCATTAAACATATTATATATATATGAACATATGCTATTAGTAGTTGTCCATGGCCAAAACTAACCACGATCATGTCACAGCCATGACTCATCGTCGCCTGTTACCCCGTCGCCGAAGAACTGATCGGCAACAAGAAGTGGCTGATATCGCTGGGATGGGAGAGCTGCATGATCCAACAAACGGTGATGGTGTCAATCAGGTCGGTGAGAACGAGCAGCCATGGACCCCGTCCAGCCTGCTCGATCTAGGTCAAAATGACCAAGATGGCCAGGTAACTTTGGTATCATGTCACTATGTAGACACACACGCTAATCAGTTGAGAGGGTCATAGCTTACTTGGTGTCTCTAGCAGGAGCCTCCGCTGGCCGAGGAGCCAGAGGGTTCGGGTAGCAGGAAGGCCAGATCCAAGTGAGGTGTGTCAAAGATTTCTGTTGGTAGGAATGCACACTGGCACATTACCGAGTTCGATGAATTTGGGGATCCACTCTCACCGTCTATAGCTTTGACCAAATACAAGACTATCCTCGGGTTACTTGTTAGGGACTTCATCCCGATTAAGTATAGGAAGTGGATTGGGAAAGATGATGACCGGTGGAGGGTTTCCGAAAGCGAGAAGGATTACATATGGGATGTCAAGATCCTAGAGTATTTCACTTTTCCAGCCAAGTATGACAGGGAGTTAGTCAAGAAAAAAGCAAAAGAAATCATTGGGACATGCTTCAAGAATTTCAAGGGGACATTGTATAAGAATTTTGTCCTCTAAAATAAAGAGCCGGATTTCGATGGTGGACAGTTTAGCAAGCAGAAGGACTTTTGGCAGGCTTTCAAGAAATATAGGTTATCTGAGTACTTAGAACTGAGCAGGAAGAATAAGGAGAATTCGCAGAAAGCGACGAATCCTCATCATTTCGGCTCTTGTGGCTACGCCAAAAAGATGCCAGAATTTGAAGCAAAACTTCAAAAGATGGATCACCTTGCTGAGGAAGGCGTTCAGGTTGAGACCACCGATTGGGAGCCTAGATCGGTATTATACTGTATGGGGAGAAATGTACGGCACGTCGAGGACAGGAGCATTAGCTCCTCAAATCAACCCATGAGTGAACTCATCTAGAGGATCTACCAGGTAACTGAGGAGGTGAGGCAAGGGACTCGCACTTCTAATAGAGAGAGACATGCTCACCCAAGCACTCGAAACCAAGGAGCACCCTGGTCGCACTAGAGGAACCGGTGTTGTTCCTTGGAAACTAGCATTCCCCCAAGAATCTAACACTTACAGGAGCCGCTTGAGGGGTAGAGCGAAATATGAGGCAGAGTATTTGAGGAGACTAAAAGAGATGAAAGATAGAATGGAAGCACAAATTAAGGCGACCGTTGAAGCGCGAGTTGAGCAAATTTTACTGTCCAAAGGGTCAGTAGTACCACAAAACCCTACTCCTAGTGCCTTTAGTCCACAGTTTAGGGGTCGTAGCAGCTACGGATCAAGCCCACTCGATGAAGAAGAGGCAAATGTGCCTCATTTGGTGGACGACATCACTGAACCCGCCAATGTTAGGTTGTACATCCATCAGGAATGGACAAAGGACAAGGTGGCACTCGACCAGGCCTGGCCTGTGGGAGACAGGATAATTAATGGCCGCTCAATTCCACTGGGGTACGCTCGCATCACCATTGACAGAATACTTGATAAGAAGTATAACAAGATACCCATTGAGTACCCCGTAGCGGAAGACGGGCTGAAACTTGGTCAAAACAAGGGCTCTCAAGTGGCCTGGCGCAAGCGCTTCATTAAACTTGACCATCAATTGTCCTCTGATGATGAGGACGACTGCAAGTCTTTGCCCACCCGCGATGATCACTCACCATCTCCCAACAGAGATCAGTCCCCTCCTCATCCGGAGCCACCACCCACGAGAAGACAGAGGTCTCCTTCTATTCCTTCTCGTCCGACTCCATCTTCATTAGCCCCGAGAAAAGAGACTCCTCCTCCTCCTCCTCCATCTTCATCAGCGCCAGGAAAACAGAATTCTCGTCGTCATCCTCCTCCACCTCAGCCCAAAATAAGATCAAGGACATCCTCACAGTCGCAGAAAAGGTCCTTGGATTCGGTCGCTAATGCTCCCAAAGTGGACCAACAGAAAAGAAAAATGTCGTTCAGTGGCAGCGTTACCACCTTGATGAAAGAAAAATTTACAGCACACATCTTGAAGGAAGATTGTGTTAGTATCTTCAATCTATGTGCCTCACTACCTCTGTTTTTGTTGAAGTCCGAATTCAAAAGGCAAACACAGAATAAATACGCTACAACAAGAGATGAAAAAATACACAATAAAGATTTAAGGAATATTATGAAGCTAGTCGAAGACAACCCTGATTTAACCATGGAAGAGGCCGCGAACATCTATTATGATGTACAAGGGACGGGAACACCGGCAATGAAGTATGAAAGGGGCAATCTTTTGGTTCCCGATCATGAGTATAAAAATCTGACAACATATATGCGCCAGTTACATGAATATTACATGGCTCAAGCAACAGAGACGGATGACTTTAGTTTTGAGGTTATTATCCATTCGCCACATGTTTTCCAATATCCTGAAGAAGAGAAGTTCAATGTTGAGTGGGAGTGCTTGTTCTAGCTATACCAGAAACGCTCTCTCGATGTTCAAATGTTGATGTTGTGGACTATGTAAGTATCCTACACGCATGATATTATAATTAACTACTCTCTCAAGACACAAATTGTTAACTTTTGAGCACTTCCTATGATTTTATGTAGGTATATAGCAAAATTTTGCGTTCTAAAAAGCAAATAGGATTACATAGGCTTCTTGGACCCCATGCGAGTCAATGAGAGGACATGTCTAGACCTCTATAGATATGACGTGGAAGACCTGAAATAGAGATTGATTGCTGTTTTCGACGAATTCACGATGAAGAAGAAAACCCACATACTTTCAGCCTACAACTGCGAGTATGTGTTCTCGGCTTTTAATTTTATGCTTCTTTTTTCGTTAAGATTATTCGATAATTATGATTCTGTGATTGCAGCAACCATTTCATCTTCATTTGTGTTAATCTTGCTAAAAATCTGCTCGAGGTGTGGGACTCGAAGAAAAAACTATTTCATCATCTCGATGCACCGGTGGCAGTGCTGAATTAGTAAGCGATTCTAATAACTATTATTTTCTATTCACACATATCGCTTTCTAATGTTTCTCCTTTTAATGTTGCTCAGTGTCCAAAGAAGACATATCGGTGGGACGTTGGTCCCATTCAAGGTTGTCGAAATAGAGAAGTACCTATCACAGCCGGCGGAAAACAATGAATGCGGGTTTTATATAATGTGGACAATGCTTCGCTACATCGGCGGGAAATCGGAAGAAGCCGATAAGTTGGTATGTATAATCCCTATTTCATTTATGTCTGTTAATAATTCAACAAAACAATTTACTGTTCCTCTTTGGATATCATATTTTTTGAACGACAACGCAAGAAATATAAGCACAAAAGGCTGCTAGACATGGAGATCGTCGCACTACAATCGGAGCTGGCAAAATTCATCTTAGCCGAGGTATTAGAAAAAGATGGAGTATTTTCCATTGCACAATCCGTGAAGTACAAGGACCAGTATGGCCCAGAGCGGCTCGCCAGATTATTGTAAGAAGTCCGAGAAGCATTTGTAATGTTTAATATTGATGGACCTATCGTCTACGTATCGTATATAAAGCGAAACCCGATTCCACGAAAAAATATAAATTAAAATAAATTATAAAACAATAAAATACGAATGGACCATCACCGCCGGTTAGCAACAAACCGGCAGTGTTGTCGTAACCATCACTGCCGATTAGAAGCAAACCGATAGTGTTGTCTTGCTCAACATTGTCGGCTTGAACCATAAACCACAAGAACACTGCCGGTTTGATCTATGAACCGACACTGATATTTACTACAATACTGCCGGTTTGATTCATGAACCGACAGTGTAGGCTTACTCAACACTGCTGGCTTGAGCCAAGAACCGACACTCTTAAAGCAACCGTCACTATCGGTCGGCACTACAAACCGACAGTGTTGTTCAACTGAACACTGCTGGGCGGAGCCAGGAACCGACACTGTTTCCTGTAGATCAGTGTCGGTTTTTAAGGACAGACAGTGGTGTCAACCCCCCATCACTGTCGGTATGCCAAACCGACAGTGAAGTGGGTTTTTGAACCGACAGTGATTTTCAGATCTGGGGTAGGATAGTATGTCTGTGTGTGGTTGCACTGCGTTTGCGAGCTTGTATAGAAATGCATGCCCAAATATTCGAGGGACCACAATTCCACGGACATTGCTGTGACCGACTTGTATTTGCCAGCATCTCGATCTTTAATTCTTATTAGCGTGTCCAGCTTTAGCCTTTGATTGGAGAACTCGCGTCGCATGTACGTACCACCATTGTGTACTCTATATCGAGGACACATGCAGGCAAATACGGTACTGGATATACAGGACCACAAAAAGCATGCGTGCGTGCTGGTTTTAACAAATGCCAGGCATAATCGTCGTCGTCGTCGTGCGGCGGTCGAGATGCAACATGTTGGCATGCATGTGGGAGTAAATTAGAGCGGAATGAAGGAGTACGAAGCGAATCCGAATTCTGTTAGCGTCGTCGTCGCATGCGTGAGTGCGTGACGACGCGCGATAGGCGCGAGACCTACTAGCTAGCTAGTACAAGCTGACATTAATATAGCAAGCTGAAGAATAGATAGGCGACGGCCTCGCTGTCTCACGCGTCTGCCAGGCGTGTTTTTGTAAAAATTACAACACGGAGACGACTTCGGAGAAACGCCCGTTGTAAGTGCCCTCATTGTTGCCAAAAGTCTGTCGAATGATAGGTTTCGCCGCTAGCTAGCTATATATATATATATATATATATATATATATATATATATATATATATATATATATATATATATATATATATATATATATATATATATATATATATATAGAACTACTATCCTGTAGCTGGCTACAGAATAACTTATTCTGTAGCCACTTTGAGTTACGATAATTACTATGTTAATTTACGAGATTATAGTAACTCCTTACTAAGTGGTTTAATATAACGTTATGGTAAATATCCCCATATGTTATAGTAACCCAACTATCGTAAATATGTATTGACATTATGGTAAATTAATATATAAAATTATAGTAAATGGAAGTGGCTACAGAATAACTTATTTTGTAGCCGGCTACTGAATAGCCTCTCCCTATATATATATATATATATATATATATATATATATATATATATAAGTCCGTTTTTGCGTGCTGCCTGCCTGATGATCAAATAGTACTGTAAGGCTAGTCTCAATGTCAATTTTTGTCACAGTTTTCAACATACTTATATTTTAAAAACAATACAGAAGAGTTTTATCTTCATTAAACTCTCTCTAGTCCCATAAAGCTCTTATCATCTCTCTTTATTAACACTGTGTCATGTTAGCGTATTTAATGCCCATAAAACTCTATGAAATCTCCATTAAAATTGACCTAAACACGAATAATATTGTCTGGCCCGCACCACAAGGTTTGGGTGTGTCCCAAAAGGAGATTCCGAGCATTTCCTTTTTCTCGGCGCGCGGCGGTCAAGCATGATGCCTGCTCACATGGATTTTTTTTTCCATTTCCCCGCGGATTCATTCCGTTATTGTTTTATGCATCTCCATTCATGGCATATGATCTATTTCCCAATTTTCATCACGGATTGAAAACGAGTATGCTTGCATAATCAGTCGTCTGGTCGCTTGTGCGGTAGCCAAATTAGCTGCTGCAACCAGCCGAGCCGCTGCAGCTTCTGGCAAGATCGAACAGGCGACCCAATATACACAGACGGCCTTGTTCTTACACTACACACACTACTCTAGAAGCCATGACAAAACTATCATACGTATGTCCTGTGCCGAACTCCAAATAAAATCATGCAAAGCAACGTGCTGTTATATAATAGATCAAGGATTTTTTTTTTATACATGCACACACGACACACCATATATGGTGCGTCCTAGCATACATCCAAATAAGATCGGAGGCATCACTTCGTATAATTTGAAATTAAAGTTTGAGACCTTGACTCTGGGTATACAGGTACTGAAAATAAAATCAACTATATACTCAGTTTTCTCATATGTAGCTTCATATTATTTCTATCTTCACCTTAGCAGACCAATAATTTCAGCTTTTAGTGCAAATGGAAGTTCAACTTTGTTGGTCCTATATAATTGCAATTTCGTTTAGTATTCCTAAGCTTCAAATCGAAGCACCCAACCAATTGTGGAGTGCTCCGGGAAGGTTTGTATTGTCTGAATCATTCTGGTGAAAACTTTATGCTTAATTTTTGTGGTCACTTGAAAAAGAGAATAGAGTTGGTAGGGACTCGAGGCCTTTGTGGTCTCCTCCTTGTTTCTTGAGAGAGAGAGAGAGAGAGAGAGAGAGAGAGAGAGAGAGGTGGAGAATGAACTAGAGACAAGAGGTGCTATGGGAAATGTGGTCATGCTGACATGTGGGGTGAAAGATGAGGAAATTGTTTCTTAGATAAGAAACTATGTGTATACCGGAAGCAAGATACGAAAATAGTTAAATGATAGAGAAGGAAAACATGTGAAAGGATAAAATATTTTGAGGAAACTGTCCATTAAAATATGATTTTTGCCCTAAGCAACTCATACTTTAGAAAGTAAGATATGGTCCATCTTCTCAAACATAAGCCCCATTGGCAATAAACACATATTAAATCACCGACTCGATCTGGTTTCATTTGATTTGCCTCAAACCCGTTATTCTCATACCGGACCACCAGTTTAAACCTAGTATTTCTCTGATTCAAAGTAGCACACGTTTTGTGTTACTTGAATGAACTTTCCATTTGTAAATAAGTGAAAACTTTTGCCAATTTCTATGTGGAATTCTTTCTTTCTAAAATCTATGTGAAATCTCCAAAATTAAACTAGTTACATTTACTTGTTACTCCCCAATCCAAATTGTAAATTGTTTGATCTTTTTAGGTATATATAGATTTTGGCTGCACATTTAAATATACATTATGTAACTAGTGAAACTTTTGTCAATTTCTATGTGGCATTCTTTCTTTCTAAAATCTATGTGAAATCTCCAAATTAAACTAGTTACATTTACTTGTTACTCCCCAATCCAAATTGTAAATTATTTTGTTCTTTTTAGGTATATATAGATTTTGCTGTATATTTAGATATACATTATAGTAAATAGTGAAACTAATGAATATAGAAAAAATATTCAATTTAGAACGGAGGAAGTAGAAACTTCCAATAAAATTTGGTTTCATTGAACAGAAGCTATCGTCCTTTTTCAAATGAATTAAGATCATCAAGGGCCTATACGATCTAGCACCGCTGTGGCTACAAGTTGAAGCAAACATGCACACCTTCTGTCGGAAAGAGGGCGTCCGATCTTCGCCAATTTGAAGATAACTTTTCGATTTTTGGTCGAAACTTGACACCACAATCTAACTTCCAATCACAAAGATCCGGACTTTACAATTCGCAAGCACCACGTCTACTCAAATTATGAACCGTGCCGCTACCCCGGTTTACCTCGCCATGATGGCTATGTCGGCGAATCAAGAAACAAGATAGACACATCTCAAATTATTGAAGATTGATTAAGCTCATAAGTTGGGGTTTCACAAATCGATGATTGACGAAACAGTTTAATGATGGGTTATTCTAAGCAAACCCGACCCTAGGCTGTAACCACTGAATATATAGTCTTTGGAACGACCAAGGACCCATCGACATGTCTCTAATGGACTCTGACACGATACACATGTCCAATTATGGGCGTGTTCTTTTCCATAGGAGAAGGGACTAAAGACTAATTTTTAGTCCCAATTAGTCCCTTTGAACCAAATACCAGAGACTAAAATAGGGACTAGGGACTAAAATATAGTAGTTCCTTTAGGAGGGCTGCTAATTGGGACTAATGAACCCTTTACGGCCCATACCCCTCCCTCTCTCTCTCCTCCCTCGTAGTCTCTCTCCTCCCCTTTAGCCCCTTTTAGTCCTTGAAAATAAACACCATTTTAGTTTCTGTTTTAGTCTTTAATCTTAGGACTAGAGAAAAGAACACGCCCAATATCTAAAAGAAGTGGTCTTATCCATCTCTATAACTAAAACATTCATAACTCTTCCGTCCACAGGTGCGACACCAAAGCCGCTTCATGCGATCAGATCAGGAAGACAACGCGCACCTCGCTCCATGCGATCAGATCAATCCCCATAACAGCCATAGCAAATTAGGAAGGCAAAAATCAATTTCCGTAACAATCGTGATCAATTCCGCGATCACCCCACGCCGCCAATCATGCGCGACCGCGCCATCACCTGCACCACGACCTCCCTAGCACTCTGCAGTCGCACGACACCGTGTCCTCACCTCCTCGTGCCTGGCTCTCGCGCCACCTTCGCCAACGCACACGCCGTCCGCCGATCAACGCCATCGTTCCATCGCGCCCTGTCCACGTCTTGCCCCATACCGGCCCCGTCTGATGCCCCATCTTGTCCCCGTCGCCGCTGGAGCGCCCGTCGCCTCGCCGCCCTGCCCACTGACGTTGGCGTACCCTATCACGACGCTGAGCTAGCGATGAGCACCCACCAGGTATGTCACCAGGACCCTATATCCCCATCTGTCTTTCCTTCCAGCTATGTAAAACGGAACACCCAAATCCAAATCCTAACAGCAGCACGTGGGCGAAGACGACCACGACTAATCCTAGCAGAAGCACACGGACGACGACAACCAGTGGAGCCATCGCCGAATTGCCCCGCTCAAGTCTCCGTGGCGCCACGCCCTCCCCACTGACGCTGTTGCTTTGTGCCACCATGGCCTCAGGTCTCCACCGCCGCTGACACACGTCAGGCACGCGAAAATTAGGACGCCACTCCAATGTCTGTTGCAACAGATCGTTGATCTCGCCACCTATAGTGCGCGGAGCCTGCAATAGATCGGTGATCATGGCAAGCGGACGAGCTCCTTAGCGTGAACCACCAGCCCACCACTACTAGCTGGGTAGCACAAGCATCACGCCCGCGAACTCCTATGTCGCACCGCCATTGCCAGGTGTGAGCTCGCTCTGGGGAACAGCTAGACCCGGCCTTGCTCCTCCGCCCTTGGTAAGCCACAGGTGAGCTTCCCTGCACCCCTGCGCTCCTTCTCCACGCACGCGCGTGCTAGGCACACTGCGCAACCGCAAGCTCTCATTGCTGGGAAATGGTCGCTGAGCACCGGTCGTGCTCTGTTCCGTGCTCTGCTTTGCACGAGCTTTTCCTAGCTTGTTAGCTTGATGACATCAGGATGACATGTCCACACTTTCTTGCCATTTTCCTTCAAAAGAATAAAAGAGGAAATACGGACCCATGCCCTTCAGCATGGACTCGGTCCATGGTGGACCGCTCACACACCACACCGCCGATCCATCGTTCATGGACCTGTCAGTGTTTTGTTTTTTATGTGGACATTCTAATAAACATCCTATTAGTTGTTGACAATTTTCTGAGGATTTTTATGAAATTAGAATAGTCTCTCTTTGCATGATCGGTTATCGAGACAATAATGTTTATAATTACATTTTTCATTACACCATGGTCAACTACTCAACTGGAAGCTAAATGTGCTCCTTTTCTTTTTTTCTATCTCTGCAATATGGCAATGCTTTAGATTTAGTGCATTTTGGATAGTTCAGAGTGAGCTCATTTGTTTGAACAGGAACATATGTCGTGCTGTTTGGATAATTTGCAGTGAGTTTGTTTGGTTTTAGTCCATCCATTTTGGTTGGAATTTTGAGCTTTTTGCATTGCTTGATGATCGTCAATTCAGTCCTCATCCTGCCATGGAAACCACATTTCATTTCTTTTGCCCACAAAATTTGCTCGTACATAGGTATTGGGCATGAAAAAACTAAGTGGAACGAAACTTTTTTTCCTAAACACCTGATGCTATTTACTTGCAAGTTCATAGAGTTGCCTTGATGATATGCAAATAGGGATCGCTTGTGTCATCTTAATAGGTCCGTTGGGACAGCGGCCACAAACAACACCTAATGATCGAAGCACGATAGGAAACTGGTTGTTGAGGCCTCCCCTTAGGGAAAGGCTCCAATGACTGCAATAAGTCTTCTCTGCTAAAATTGATTTTAATCCAAACTTGTAATCACTCACAAATTGGTAGTTGTTAATATAACTCATCTGCCTCGGCTGTTGCAACCACCTCTGTAAAACAAAAGATTCAGCCATGCTTTTCTATGGTTGAGGATGGGTAGGTTTGAAATCTATGGTGTTGTTTAGATCCTCAATTTTTTGTCAACTTTTTCAGGTACTAAAGTTACTTTGTTTCGAAGACAAGGAAGTTCGATTCTCTGCCCCTAACCCTCCTAAACCTAAGAAACAGATGGAGTTTATACTGAAGATAAAAAATGTTCTCGATATATGTTTTATTCGTCTTTTGACCATTTTAATGTAATAACCGCACATATTTATACTTTTACCTACTTTCTTTCAATCTAACCGAAATCAGAAATTACGTGTTTCAAATGTGTAGAGGTACAGTATTAAACTTATGAGTATTGGACAATTCTCAGACTGATCACATGTACATATGAGTGCATAGGTTCATGCATAAAATATTATTTCTAATTTAGCAAAATAGGGTATATCATCATTTTGTTTATCGTTTGAGAAAATATGTCATCATTTTGTTTAACTTGCTATCATGAAATAATTTATAGCTGCTTTGGTTTCAAAGCTTATTGTTTACAACTGTAAGAACGATCATATTTTTAGAAGATCGTTATTTCTATATCTAAAAGACTATTTTACTTTTTTTAAACTATCTTCATGTATTTTTAGACCTCTTTCCTGCATGGAGCCTAATGAAAATCACAGTTGTCGCATGCCATTAAGAGACTTATCAAACCAGATAAATGAAGGTAAATACTGATGTCGATGTGTATATGTTATGATTATATTTCCGTAGCACTTGATTCCTAAAGAAGTGCAAGCTTATCTTTCGCGTATCGTAAGCATGAAGTGATGCGACAATTGAAGTTGATGTTTTAGTTTTACATTCAAATTTAGAGTTATATTTTAACTATCTATCTTTCATGAGACTTATGTAATATTGATTGGAACATTATGATTGCGGTATCTATTTGAGATAACAGTATAACACACGCTTATACGTATGTTATTGTGGTATTATGTGTTTTCGTTTCAACGTACGCACATTTATCTAGTTTGGAAAAAAGTACATAAGCTTTTGCCAATTTCTATAAAGATCGTTATTCTCTCACTAGCACCCGTATGATAATGCTTTTGCGTTCCAAACGACTGTGCTCGTAGCACCCGTACCGTGGACCACCGGTACGAAATTGTGTGCTCGTACCGCGGGGGCACCGGGCCTATGGCCGTAGCATATCTTGGTCTCAGCGCAACGGTTAGCAAAGGCCAAAGGCGCGCAGCGGAGCAGGCCAGGGTACATGCATGCTTTGGGACTCGCAGCGGTTGCAGGCACGCCCCAGAAAAAGAAATCCACGGGGGAGGCATGCCGCTGATCAGCTGCTTCACCGGCCTCGGTGCCGGCGCCGATCGCCCAGCCCGCGCGCGCACCCTGGCGTACTGTCGTATCATAGCGCTCGCTCGGTGCAGATTTCCGCAACGCAAGTCCACTGACGCCATAGGTGACTTAAAAGGTGGCGTTTGGATCTGGTGACTAAAATTTAGAAGGTGTGTTGGGAGGATGTTGCATGGGGTATTCGAATACTAATAAAAAATAAATTACATAATTCGTCAGTATTCTACGAGACAGTTTTTTTAAACCTAATTAATCCGTCATCAGCACATGTTACTGTAGCACCACATTGTCAAATCATGGACTAATTAGGCTTAAAAGATTCGTCTCGCAAATTAGTCGCAAACTATACAATTAGTTTCGTAATTAGTCTATATTTAATACTCCATGCATATGTCCAAACATTCGATGGGACAACGACTAAAATTTAGGAAGGACAACCAAACACCTCCTAAATATAGGTCCTAAAGTTTTAGTGTCACGTCGAGTGTGTGTTTGATACTAACAAAAAAAATCATGTGGGTGTTTGATACTAATAAAAAAATAAATTATAGAATCTATCAATAATTCACGAGACAAATTTATTAAGCATAATTAATTCATCATTAGCACACGTGTGTACTATAGCACCATGTTGTTAAATCATGGACTAATTAGGCTTAAAAGATTCGTCTCGCAAATTAGTCGCAAACTATATAATTAGTTATTTTGTAGTCTATATTTAATACTCTATGCATGTGTCCAAACATTCGATAGGATATGAAATAAACTTTTGGGGAGGAATTAAACAAGGCCTCATTGCGGCACTCCTCTATAGCTCAACATGCTCTTGTACGTACAGTACCGTAGTAGGCTACTTGCACTTGCACTTGGCAAGAAAGCTGGAGACTCCTGCCTTTTACCCGTCAATTTCGGTCATGTTTCGCTGAAAAGTTGGACTAAAAAATACTTTTCGTTGATTTATTTTGAAAAAAATATTATATGATAACGGATAAGACAAGCTAATAAGTTGAAGGTAACAGCGCCGAATGGCTCGAAAGGTTTTACCGATCAGTTTCAAAGTGAATCAGTACGCTAGCTGGATCGCCTTTTAACTGTCCGGACTAGAAGCGGCCACGTACCACAGCTCCACTGTAATGTGGGCGGGCGTGATCTCGTGTTTTTTTCTTTTTCTTTCTGATCTGATGAGCTCGCAGTGGAAAATTGGAAAAGCTAGGAAGTTCACAGGCAAGGACATGTGCTCACTGGCCCTCCATTTTAATACCCTTATCTCCTGGAGCACGAGCAACCCCACCTCGCAGGACACAGCGAGGGTATGTAACCGGCCGGCAGCCGCCAGCCTGCTAGCTACCTAACCAGCGAGGCCGGCCGTCCGGGCGATCGAGCGATGCAGCTGCCTAGCTCCTCAGTCCTCACTCCACTCACCGTTGCCAAAAGCTCCCATCTCTCATGGGCAAGGTTCATGGTCACGGTCACGGGCACGGCAGCCGCCGCCCGCGTTCGTCGAGCATGCAGATAAAGCATCCACCACACCACGCGCACCAGGCGGCCAGGCCCGATGGATGGATAGCAGCGCGCGCGCGAACCCTAAAGCCTCCGCTCGACCTCTATGGATCGGATCAGCTGGAGCGTCCAGCCTGCGCTGGTGCGCGCGCGGGCCCACCTCCCCGCTATAAAGCGGAACCGCCGGTACGCGCTCCTACTCGACCCACAGCCAGTCGCCCAGATTAGCAGCCAAAACACCCAGGTTTTCGCGTTTCGCTCACCGTTCTGTGGCTGTGCTAGCGCTTCGGGACCGGCCGGCCAGGCGGGCGAGGGCCGAGGAGGAGGGGCGGGACAAGCAAGCGTTGCCTTTTCAGTCTGGGGAGTGAGCGGCGGCGGCGGCCCGGATGGCTGCCGGTCCGGCGGGGGCGGCTGGGCGCGCGCGGGGTGACAGAAGAGAGTGAGCACACGGCCGGGCGTGACGGCACCGGCAAGGATGTGCCGTCGCGGCCGCGTGCTCACTGCTCTGTCTGTCATCCGCTGGCCTCCTCACGCCACACGGCAGGGCGCGGCTCTCGCTCACCGCCGGCCGGCGCCGCTCGCTGCGCCACGCCCTATGGCTAGCCCTTAGCACTCTCGCGCTGCGCCTCCCATGGCCTCGTCTCATCTTCTTTCAAAAGGGAATAATTTCGATCTCATCTTTTGGATTTCTTCGATTTATTGGCCGTCGTTCTACTCCTACATTCATGGCACTGTTTGATTTGATGATTGATGGAACCGGGGGTTTAGTTTTTCTTCTTGCTGCTGCTGTACTTTTTTCTCGTTGTTTCTTCCTCGTTGGGCTTCCTCGGCGCCTCGTACAACGCCCCTCCGTTCATCTTTTCCGAGGAGCCCTATACGGCTATACCATTAGGGGAAGTACCAATACATTTTTTACTCCCTTTCCGGGACGGATTTATTTACTGTGCCATTGATTGAATCTTTGGAACCTGGAATATATATGGCAGCGGCATCGTCAGGAATCTATGGATCCGTGTTCCTTCCATGGTGTTTTTGACCAGATCTAGTATTTACCACTCGGTTCTTCCCTTTCCCTACTGTTTCTTTCTTGGTTTCTTCTTTCTTTTTCAGGGTTACTGTTAAGCTTGAGAGCTGATCCACAAGCAACGCCGTGTGTATCATAGATAAGATGAGCTCAGCAAGACAGAGAATAGAACGGAGGAGGAGGCGAGGAGGAAGAGCATGAAGAAAATGCATGGAATTGTGATGCCAAGTAAAGGCACAGCACGGTGACACGGTCGGCAGATCTGTCGCTGCCGCCGTTTCATCCGCACCTTATCACCAGTATCTCCATCGATCGGTCAGTTGTCTTCTACTGCCGTCCTCCTTTCTGTTCTTGAATAGTCATGTCTGGTTGGTATTGAAAGTAGGAGTAATGGTGCAACGATACATTGTCTGTCCCCTAAGGCTATCTCCAACAGATAAGCCATATGGGAACCTAAATCTAAAATAGGTATTAGATGGTACTGTATAGCCTCTAACAGAGTACCTATATGCGAGATCTATTTTGGATTGCAGTAGAGTGACAACCTAAATATAAGTATTCTCTCCCCTGAAGACTCATTTGCAGAAAAAGTTCTCTTTTGGGTTATGTTGTTGAAAAAGACAAAAAATGGGTATTAAACACTTTGTCTGTAGCGCTACCCAAACGTGGAATGGGTCTTGTATTTTAGGTGATGTTGTTAGAGATAGTCTAATGGCTCCGGATATGCAGGATACTGTTGAGATAGCTAGACCCTGTTCCATTCATGGTGCGTCACAATTCCTGGCCGCACACGCCAATTTCTTTGACTTTCTGTTGTCGGTCTACTAAATAATTACAGAAATACTATACAACACTAAATAATTACAGAAATACTATACAACACATATGTGTTTTAGCAAAAAAAAAAATACATAGATTTTTTTATCTCTCTCCCTCTCTCTTTCTCACCGGTGACCACCGGCGAGCCTCGCCCCGGCGGTGGCGGCAGTGACGGCGGCGAATCTGTGATTTGTCCTTTCATAGAAAAAAATTATTTTCTATGATCTGTGGATCTGTGATCTTGTGATTTGTGATTGTCTAAAGGTAGAAGAAGGCTGGAGGTAGAAGAAGGGTGGAGGCTGTTGGATCTTAATCCTATGGTGCAAAAAAATTCATGTGTTGAAACTGCATAAAACACATAGTTGTTTAGTAGTCAGACTCAATTATTAACGGACTGGCAGATATGCATTCCTGAATTCCTTTCCTTTTTGTGCAAATTAAGTTGGTATATAGGCGTTTCATGTTCATATAAAAAGGGAATCTATTGAAAATAATGAAACAAATAGTTCCGAAAATTTTTGTGAATTATTGGAGGTTGGAGGATTTATATTATACTTGCAACTATGATTAGTTGGGATATATAATTTAACAGAATATCCTAGTCTCACCGTTTCTAATTGAAGCTTCATTTTTCTTTGCTGTCTTTAAATGGGCAAGTAAGTGTTATCAAGTCGGCTGTAAATAATAATAGCATTGAAGGTCGTTCAATACAATGCCCAAAGCATTGAACTTCGTCCAGGATAACAAGCAGGGACGCTGGTGAAAGTTTTAGGTTGGTTAGTTAAGAAATAAACATATTTTTTGGTATATGTAGGCTGCATTGGGGTTTCTAAATTTGAGCCTACGAACTTCTCACCAGCAGATTTTTCACACACAAAATGACAAGTTTTGCGTATGTTCTTGGTTGAAAAGGCATGGCATCGGTGCAAGTGAGTGTGCACATGTGTTTCTACAAAAAAGAAGGGCCAGGCTAGTTGCTGTGCTATTCTTTTTACTGGGCAACCGTTGAACTTTCAACTGCTACCTAGGTTGCAATATTGCATGCTTCCTTTACAATATAATAAATAGTCTGATTTTTGCTCTAAAACTGCTAAACTACTGGCAAAAGACTATTTTTGTTAGTTTTCCAGTTCCATCATGACACTACGACGGTTAATGGCAGTATATATAAAGTTTCAAGTATATAAATAAAGCCTTGATCCAGCATAGGAATAATCATGATGATATATACTTTCTTTTCGTAAGCATGTAAACCACTTGTAATATCTCATTCCCACTTCTGTTCCATCATGTATGTTTGCTCAATCTAATCTTATATCTAATATATCTATGTAGCTATATGCACCTGCACATCAAAGTTTCCTTTTTATATAAAATATATATATATGAAATGAAGCTATATGGCAAGGTGGTCATATACTCATGTAGTGGTGTAGTCTCCAACCAAGGCATTATTGCACTATTAACTTGTCTGTCATGTGATAAAGGATGCAAACTAAACCAGAGCCTACAGGTTTTTGTTCCAACACTAGTGTGGCATACGAATGTGCCCTTAGCCAATCTGTAACTACCATGCAAGCATACGTCAAGTGATCAGGAAATTAAAACAAGAGACGGTTTTATTTCAAGTTTGAGTAATATTGCAGTTAGATTAAAATTAAACACATCTCATTTACAGGTAATGGCTCAATGATGCTTTGTTCAATTGTATATACGTCATTTTAGGGTTCTTGCGATCAACTCTTTCCAACTTTGACGATCAATATTTATGGACTTAGATAATTGTTGAGGTAAGACTGATGTTAGTGAATTGGATTTTATATTTTCACAGAAATTACCTATAAAAGTGTTATCTTGTTGAACTTGTCGATGTAGTAAACAACTTGTAGTCGTGATCAGGGAAAGTACATAGACTTAGTAACACATTACACCAATTAATAAAATTAGAATGTAACAACCTATGCGTGGCAGGACTGTGAGTTCAGCATGTAGTTCTATCTGTTTACCTCCTTGGAGCAGCACTATATATATATATATATATATATATATATATATATATATATATATATATATATATATATATATATATATATATATATATGTCTGGGATTTTACATGTCATTGATGAGGTAATGTCATTTAAAGTGGAGAGGTTTGATATACGATCATACAAGTATTTTATTTTGGTCTTATCATTTTGTGGCCCACATGAATTGATGCAACTTAACTCAGTATATATATGGTACTACCTACCACTATTGGAAACTCGAATACTCCTGTAGGTGATGAATTTTTCTGTGCGTTTTTCTCTATACACACAGAAAATTGGTAATTAAGGTGTGGGTTTTAAAAATCCAGACATAAATATTCAAAAACCCACAGAAAAATCACGTGATTTTTCTGTGCGTGTAAATACACACAGAAAAATTGCCATTATTCTATCGGTCTTTTCAAAACTCATAGAAAAACTATATACATGCACAGAAAAACTATATACACGCACAAAAAAAACACAAAACCCCTAAACCTATCTCCAGACGCGGCCCCCATCCCTATCCCAAACGCGCCGCCCACACCCGCCTGAGACCATGCCCGCACTCCCGTCGCTCCTAGGTCTCGCAGCTCTAGGCCCGCCGCCCCATCTCCATATCCGGCGCCCGTAGGCCGTCGCCAGCCACCCCAGCTCCATGGCCACCGCCCCCCCCCCCCCCAGATCTGCCTCCTGCCGCACCAAGGAGCTTCGCCGCCGATTCGACGTCGTTCTCTGCAACCAACCGCTGCTCCTCCAGGGTGCAGCCCTTCCCGTGCGGCGCTCGGCCCGCTCCCAGGCGCTGCCCCTCCCCGCCCTAGTGTTTGGATCTACAGCTCCGAGCGCAACCTCCTTCCGGTGGCCGAAGTGTGCCCCTCTTCTAGCCGTGCAAGTCTTCCCTGAGACTCGACCATCTCCCATCGCCCCCCTCCTCTCTTCCACCGTCGCAGCGGCCACCCCCCCCTCCACTACAACTCCTCCCCTCCCTTCCCTCGGAAGACGGCGGTGGCTGCTCGTGCAAGACCGGATGGCAGCACCTCCCTCCTCTAGACCGGCCGGCGGCGCCTCCCTCTTCTACCAGATCCAACTGGTGCCCCTCCCTCCACCCACATCCGGCTGGCGCTGCCTCCCTCCTCTAGTCGGCGTCGACTCCCTCCTCCAGCGCTCACCCTTGTCTTCGTCGGGCCCTCGACATTCGCCAGCAACGAGCACCCACTAGGTATGCGCCCACCCCTTTGCTCTCCCTTGAAACCGAGCACCCAAACCTTAGCTAACATAATCTATTTGGGTTTTTGTGCTCGGTTTAGGATTCGATATTGGGGGTGGATCGATAGATCAATGTGTGTGAGCTGCGGTTGCTCAAACTTGGTTCATGTTTAATTAACCTGTCATATGTGTGCTATTTTTAGAATTAAAAGCACGCTCCTGTTGTTACAATCTCCGATATTTTTTAGAGCTCATACATGGTTTAGATGTTTGAAAAATACTTGAATTTCTAAAGTGATACATTTTCAGTTATGAAGTACAACAATTATTGTCTAGTAACAGTTATTTCTCAATCTATCTTGGGTTAGCGTTTCACATTACTTAATTCTCTGTTGTACTGAAATGTTGTATATGTGTAGTCATTTCCATTGTCACAAGTATAAACCTGTGAATATAAAAGACCGTTACTAAACTATACCTGCATCTATTTTGGTCTACAAATTTTTTTAGACATCTTTCTCATATAAGAAAACTTGCCCATTCTACCATGTTAGCTTTCTGTTATTGCATTCATGTGACAAACCACTCAAGATTACTCAACATCAATAATATAGATGAACCTGGGTACTGGACATTATTGTGCCAATTGGCTACCTCCATGGAATATTATGGGTTCAACTTCTAGAAGAATGTTCTTCTCCTCTATTGTTAGTTCAAACCATTGTCTTGGTGGAGGTGGACCCCTCTCATCCGGTCTCCTTGGGGGTCTCCTAGGATTGTTTCTTTGGCTGCTCCAGTTACTAGATTTGGCACCCCATCCATCTGCTTTCTAGTCCTTGTTACCAGAATCAGTTGTCTCTTTCCATTGAGCAGTACCTTGTGAGTTCTCAGTAGGCACAACATTCCAGTCATCCCAAGAATCTGATTGCTTAGCATCTAAATTGCCCACTGGTGTTGCAGCCAGATTACCCTAGGAGTCTTCTGCAGCAGAATTTGGGGCCTTATCTGCTACATTGTCCCAAGAATCATTCTGTGCATCATTCTTCTGGATTGTCACATTACTCCATGAATCTTGCTGTGAATTAGGATCCTTTATAGCTACTACTTTGTCCCATGAACCATCCTGAGCGTTGTTATTACGAGTTGCACTATTAACCCAGGAATCCTGTAGTGCATCATTGTTATCCCATGGACTTTCATTTGATTTCCCTGTATTCCATGTGTCTGATTCTTTTGGGACTTTCAGATGCTCAACAGACTCCATCTTATCTTTCTCACCCCAACTGGATCCTACATTAGACTTGGCATTTGGTCTTCCAATTAGTGGAATATTTTATGAGTTTTCACTTCCATTTTGGTAGATATAGCAATTTAAGATGCTCTGATGTGGGTTATGATTATCTTTTTCTCTAATTAAATAAGTTTGTTAGCTCACTTCATGGAGATATTATATGTTCAGCGGCCAATCAGTGGAATATTTTGTGAGTTTTTATTTCCATTTAGGTAGATATAGCACCTTATGAGCTGGTACTTGGGATATTTTGTTCTGTTTGCTGTTTAACTAGGATGAGTGAAGCTTCCTTTCTTCAATT